>NC_089490.1:231966607-232268552 GCF_036850765.1 Saccopteryx bilineata | reverse complement strand
GTAACTCAGGTCGGCACTGTCCACTGCACACTCTTGTGGATGGGTGATGAACTTAAAAAGACGAGTGCACTCACGAAATTCTCCAAAGCGCACTTTGAATGACTGCAGGAGATTAGATGTGAAGCCCGCTAGATGCTGGAGATCAAGATGTTGAGCAGGGCCACTTGCTGTGCATGCATCTTTAAACTCTCCCAGTTTTTCAAAGTGTAGTAAACGACCTGTTTCAGTGTCGGCGATGAAGAGTTCCAGCTTGTTTTCAAATACAAACACTGCTTGTTGAAGGGATAAGACTGTATTTCCAATGCCTTGCATTTTCACATTGAGCTGGTTCAGATGTTCAGTCATGTCCACGAGATAGTAGAACTTCAGGAGCCACTCAGTGTTAGCTAACTCAAGATGCTCGACATTTTTCATTTAAAGAAAAGTCTAGATTTTGCTCAGATAAGCCACGAAACAGCTGAGCACCTTCTCTCTTGACAACCAATGCACATTGCTATGCAGAAGCAGACCAGGATTATTCCCAACTTCATCCAGCAATGTTTTAAACTTGCAATCATTGCAGGCATCCCCAAACTACGGCCCTCGGGCCGCATGTGGCCCCTGAGGCCATTTATCCCCCCCCCCCCCCGCACTTCCAGAAGGTGTACCTCTTTCATTGGTGGTCAGTCAGAGGAGCACTGTATGTGGCAGCCCTCCAATGGTCTGAGGGACAGTGAACTGGCCCCCTGTGTAAAAAGTTTGGGGACCCCTGAAAGCTCGGGAAACAATAAAGTTGACCACCGAATGACCAGTGACATCACCTCACCAAGCTGCTCGCCACACATCTGAGCACAAAGCACCTCCTGATGTAGGATGCAGTGAAAACTTAGGATGGGTCTCTTTTCATGTTCACAAAGAGGCGCTACGAATCCTCTGTTTTTCCCCACCATGCACGGAGCACCATCAGTACACACCGAAATAAGTTTATCCATCAGTAGATTTTTTTCTTCAGCGAACTCAGTGAAAGACTTGAATAAACAATGAGAGGCCCTCTTGTTGTCTCTTTCATAGGCAAAACAGCAAGACTTTCCTCACGTAGTGTGTCACCAACAGCATACCTTGCAATCATGCTGAACTGGGATAAATGGCTTAACATCTGTTGACTCATCCAAAGAGAGAGAAAAGAATGGTGCTGCATTTATGTCCTTCACTTGTGTTGCCTCAGTTTGATTTGCCATCATGATGGTACGATCGTGAACAGTTCTTGCCAACAGAGGCATGTCTTTTATTCGTTTGATTATCTTCTCTTTACCTGAAAAGTCGTCAAAAAGTTCACTGGCAACATCAAGCATGAATATTTTGGCATACTCCCCATCTGCGAATGGCTTTCCGTTTCTCACAATTGCTAAAGCACCAACAAAGCTAGCCGAATTCCAGTCACTTTGTTGGGTCCAAACACGGAGTTGCTGCTGACTAGCTTGCACTCTGCACAGTAGCTCTTGACATGCTTTCTTCCTGCTGTCTTCCGCTGGATATTTCAATGCAAATGTAGTATGGTGTGTGTCAAAGTGCAGCTTTATATCTGACCGTTTCATCAATGCAATTTTATCATTGCATTTTAGACACACTGCAGAACCTGCTCTCTCCACAAAGGCGAATTCCTCTGTCCATTCCTGCTGAAAAGTACAATACTCCTCATCTTTTTTTCTTTTAGCCATCTTCTTTGTCAAAAGGGTTTCTGCAATTAGCTAGCTGACTACTTGATTAAAAGGAGGGAACTTTACTTTCTGACCCTCACAACGACCCGTGTACGTTACACATTATCCAATAAAAATCTGGTGTTGCCCCGGAGGACAGCTGTGATTGGCTCCAGCAACCCGCAACCATGAACATGATTGGTAGGAAATGAATGGATTGTAATACATGAGAATGTTTTATATTTTTAACATTATTACTTTTTTTATTAAAGATTTGTCTGTGAGCCAGATGCAGCCATCAAAAGAGCCACATCTGGCTCATGAGCCATAGGTTCCCGACCCCTGACCTAGGAAGATATATAAATATCTAAACACTCTGCTGTGCACCTGAAACTTATTTAATATTGAATGTCACCTGTAATTGAAAACTTTTTTAAAAAATTAAATAAGTAAGAAGGAGGAAATTCAGAACACTTTACTTAGAATTATCTGCTACTTGAAGACTTCGAAAGACCTCTTGGTATCACTGAGCACCAGGTCCTTTGTGATTACTTCAATTCTGCCCATGAGAACACAGGTATTAGTAATTGTTGGCAGTTTTTTTTCCTGCATCCTGATCCAATTCTTCCTTGGGATTATGGATGGCAGAGATAGAAAAGAGATTTTCTTAAGGCTCTAAATGTAAGATTTCTTGGAAGAAAAAATTCTTCCTGTAGGCTAATTAACTAGCCCCCATGATGGATAAGAGCTTAATGGGACATTGTGTGAGGTTAATATCCAGTAAATCATATTAACAGTTTTGAAAATTTGGATAGGCCCTAACCATATACTTGGAGAGCAGACAAAACTAATTGAAGTACCTTTGCCATTAATTTCCAAGGTCTTGGAAACTAATGGGTTTTCTAGAAATATCATTAATGATGACTAACACCTATATCATACTCTATATTAGCTAAACATATGTCAACATAGAAATACATAAAGTATTACACATTAATATTCTAAACTACATTGCTAAATGTTTGAAGAAAAGAACCTACAACTCATAATTATTTCAGTTTAGCACATGAATATTATATTCATGGGAAAGTAGGGTTTTAATGTGACTTTTCAATATGAAACAATTCTTATACTTTTTATTTCCTTAAGTACAGTAAAGATATACTTGTCAAAATTTGTTAAAAAGAAACTATAAATTACATCTGAAAAATTTGGTTTAGAACAGATTTAATCTACCAAGTTTAATTCAGAGATATTTTCTATTAATCATTTATATTAACCTTCAGATTGGTAACGGATATAAGGCATACTAATACACTAGTAAAGATTTTAACCTATTTGCATCAGAGCCAATCTGAACTACTTAGAAATGCTTTTTTAGTTGTTTTATTCTTTCTTATGTTGAATTTATTTTATATTTCTTTTAAAAAGGGCTCATTAAATAGAACAGTAAATGCAGCAACATTACAGGTGTGGTTAACCTACTTAACACTTCAGAGTTTCTCAAACACTTTTTAAGTATTAATTTCCTGGAATTCATTTACTAAGACTATAACCTATTAATGGTTTAGTTTTAAAGTACATTTAAAAAGAAATGTCAATGAATTAGTAGTTGTTATATATTGGCCACAGTGAGATACTTACTTTTTATTTTGTTTCTTATAAATTTTTACCTGTAGAACAAAAGTGGTGTGGTTAAGACACTACATACCGAGTTGAACTTAACTTTATTCAAGAGGTATTTTCTCCTATATTGTGTGACCATGCCAAACATAGAGTTTCCAAGGGCCATAATCATGTCAGTTGTTCTATTTTTATATCCTCTTAACCTTTAAATAATTTAATATTATTCAAAAATAAGAATGAAATAATGTATTAAATATTGAGATTAAATTCTTATATATCATATATCAAAGTTCCAGAATTTAATAACCTTTCATTGATAAAGTTTAAACAAATTAAGAGTTATATTTAAATGTTCTGCAATAAATTGCACTCTTAATGGCACCAGCAATAAACATCCCTTAGTATTTTGAATGCCAAAGTGTTTCACCTACTTATTTTTGAGTTCAGACTCAGTAAAGTTCAAGGGCACCCGTGTATGAAATAGCTTGTGAGAAAATTCCCATTGCTTTCTTAATTTGATTTAGTTTGGGAAAAGGACATGAGTTCAGAAAAATAGATCATCATATTTAGTAATGTTGGTTCAAATATAGACACTGAGCATTGTACATCAACTAGTAAATGTGTACATAATTTTGCCAAAGCTTATGAAGGGATTTGGCATTATAAAATACATTAATGTCTGTTGACTATCTCATCTGCATTTTTATGGTTTACTATGTAGACTTGCTTAAGGGAAGTATTGTTAACAATGTAGAATGTAAAAAATGAAAGGAAAATTTTAAAAAATGAGAAATTATATGTTTTGGTATTTTATAAAAACAATAAAAAAACAGGGCAAGAGGAATGCAGTTAGTAAAAGTGTCCAAGTGTAAAGGCAAAGTATAAATCTAAGAGGACTGGTAAACATTTTGTTGCAGTAATTACTTTATTTTTATCATATAGAACATGTACAAAGATCTGTAATGCTAAGTGATATTCACCTGACCCGCCCCACTCATCTTTCGAGTAAAGTCCTCCCTTCTAGAGACCATTGTCACCTCTTACCTTCTGGTTAACTTCTCATGCTGAGCACTCTGGGCTCAGGTGGGAAGAGCAGGGGGTGCTCCATTGGCACCCCCTCTCCAGACACAGAGGTGCCGGCTCTCCCTTCCCTTTAGGTCTGGTCTGGTTTCACTCCTCAGCTGGCTCTCGACACAAATTATGATTTGAGGTCACTGCTGTCTCCTAGTTATCCTGAAGATGCAGTTTTGTAGATGTTTATAATCTTCCGTGTTTGGAGGGGGGTCATTTCTGAAAGGATAAGGCAGGAAGTTCATTGCTCTGCCATCTTAAAACTATCAATAGAAGTGTTCCCAATGAATAATTTTACACTATGGGTCTATGTCACTTTTATAGAGGAGTTTTGAAAATAATAGTGGTGTTTCCAAAAAGAGAACACCCAGAACATTTTATTTAGTCTCAAGAATATTTGAATGTGGTAGATGGTGGATAGAAGCACAGACGGCCTGAGTTCCACCCCCAGGAGCCTGATCCTCTAGTGGGGAGCTGACACCTGTAAAGAATCTCTGTCATACGAAACAAACACCAGAACTGGGCTGTGAGGATGGCACAGCTGTGCACCAGAGGATGCAGTGAAGGGAGAGTCCATTGGCATCTGAGGAGAGAGGGCTTTTCAGGACAAGGGATCATCAGTTTTTATGTGAGACAATGTTTGAGAAGGATTTGCACCGAGGAAGAGCTTACTAAATTTTGGCTGAACATGATAGTGTTCAGCATTGCCGTTTTGACATTTTTCTTTCCATTTCTGTTCAGGGTAAATATTCTTTTCTTCAGCACTCTGTATAAGCAGTAATCAGTTTTACTTATTCTTGTCTTAATTTTCCTGAGAGAAATTAACAGAAACATTTCTATAGAGAAAATTTACCATCCAATGACAGTTACTGATATATCCTATAATTACAAGAAAAAAAATCCTTCCTGTGAGAATTTCATCATGTTAATGATGCATGTATATTATTAAGAATTATAAATACTGAGTAATAAAGCTTCAAGTTCATACATTCCCAGATGTTATTTTGGGGCTACCAGATTAGCCATTTTTCAAAAACATAAGCAGTAATTAGAAATCTTTCATAATTTCTTTCAGAAACAAGGTTTGATTTTAATTCTCCCACTTAAAAAAAAACTTGTGAGAAAACACTGTGTCAGAACTCGACATTTTTTGAGCTTGACAAAAATTAAGCGTAATTAAAATGAAATATTTGTGGTATGAATTATACTGCAATTAATATGTTTTCTGCCACTGCTTGAAGGATAAAATTAAAAGAGTGTTGTTAGCAGACTCCCTGCTGCGAGACTAATTTCTTGATTTTAATACCAAATATTATCACACACATTTTCACAGTGAAAGAGTAAACCGACAAGCAGAAAACGTTTGATCAAAATGATCGACTGCACAAGGAGACCTGTTGCCTTAAATGAAAGCAAGGCAGTATTACTGTTTGTTTTAAGATCTGATGACTAGTTGATTCCAAGGGTAAGATTTACACTTTTAAAGCCATTAACATAAGTAGAAAATTGCCTTCTGTTTTAGTTAGCTGTGCTTTTTAAATTAGCCAGTGTATTGTTCCAGGATGTTTGCTTCTTCAGGGGTAATCAGAAAATGAACAAGGCATGGCATGCCAGAGCCTCCCTGCCAGCTAGCCAAGACATTATAATACATCCCAGCACCAAATTTCTGATGTGAACAATTTTAAGAAAAGTGGAGGAAACGATGCATTCTGTCATTATGTCTGTTACAGGGGGATCACTTTTTCTCATATGATTATACCTTTGCCGAAAAAACAGGCTACCTTGACAAAAGAGAGTCACTGCTATCTTAAAAGGAACAATTCCCCACCAGCTACTTACCCAGACTACACATCACGTGTTAGTTTCAACGTGAACATTTTTACTGGCCAATTATTTTTTGGCATATGGCACCATTTGTGTTATCAATGAAAGAAATAGGTAAACATTATTAACAGACCTTTCTTTCTCCAAATGTCTCTCTTGCATCATGCTGCTTGAAGGATATGAATAGGGAATGAAGGATTATGGGCTGGGACCCATCACTCACTGAACCTCTTCCTCGGGGACCAGAAAGCCTCACAAAACTAAAATTTTGGGTTAGTGTTCATGAAGAGTTATTTACAACTTACCCGTAAAGAGTAGCAAACAATATTTTGAATCAATTAATTCATTTTACCTAGCCATTTTCTCATTCAATCGTTGGTCTGTCTGTCCAGTGTTACTTGTGCCCTTGGAGGCATGATGGCACCTTTCTGACACTTAAGAACACTAGACAGTAATCAGCAGTATGCTTGGGGTCCATGTTAAACAGTGAAATTACCAACCCAAAGAAAAAAATGTGAAAAATACGGCACTAAGTAGAGCACTAGAGCGCACGCCTCAGCTGGAAATGTGTGTGTTGATTGACTCAAGTTTTTCACCACCCTGCTCATATCTACAGTGTGTTTGTAAAGTCATGGTGCACTTTTGACCGGTCACAGGAAAGCAACAAAAGACGATAGAAATGTGAAATCTGCACCAAATAAAAGGAAAACCCTCCTAGTTTCTGTAGGATGATGTGGCAGCATGTGCACATGCGCAGATGATTATGTAACACCCTGTATTCAGCAGAGCAGCCCACGGCCATGCCAGTTGAGATGTGGACGGTACAGAGGAAAGTTCAGTGTGTTCTGTGGCTCGCTAAATTTGAATCGGTGACCAAAGTGCAACGTGAATATTGGCACGTTTATAACGAAGCACCACCACATAGGCATAACATTACTGGGTGGGATAAGCAGTTGAAGGAAACCGGCAGTTTGGTGGAGAAACCCTGTTCTGGTAGGCCATCAGTCAGTGACGAGTCTGTAGAGGCTATATGGGATAGCTACCTAAGGAGCCCAAAAAAATCTGTGTGTGAGCCCACATTGAACTGCACTGAATAGGTATGAACCTGGGAGAGTTTTTCTTTTATTTGGTGCAGATTTCACATTTCTATTGTCTTTTGTTGCTTTCCTGTGACCGGTCAAAAGTGCACCATGACTTTACACTCTGAGGATTGATTTTAGGGTCACAAGTAAATTTTTTTTTTAATTTTTTTTTAATTCATTATAGAGAGGAGAGAGAAGGGGAGAGAGAGAGACAGAGAGGGAGAGAGAGAGAGGAGAGATAGAAGGGGGGAGGAGCTGGAAGCATCAACTCCCATATGTGCCTTGACCAGGCAAGCCCAGGGTTTCGAACCGACGACCTCAGCATTTCCAGGTCGACGCTTTATCCACTGCGCCACCACAGGTCAGGCGTCACAAGTAAATTTTGATGATGTAGTCCAGGGCGTACAGTTTCCATCTTCTTTCCTTGGTCTCTAGAGTGATGGGGTTGAATGAGAGAGTAAGGATGGACTAACCCAGATGGCTCAGCCTCTCAGACTGGAAACAGGTTCATGTTTCCCCGGGGCCAAGTCTGTGTATTCATCATTCAATCACTCCTTGGGCCAGATAATATTAAGCATCTATCATATTTTGTACCAGATGCTGTGCTAAACCCTCGGAATATAACTGTGGACACGATGTGACCTGTCTTTAGCAGTTAATCTCCTCATGTGAGTGTTGATAGGCTATATCTTTTAAGGAATTGGTCCATTTCATCTTAGTTATCAAGTTGTGGTCAACTGTTCATAATACTTCTTTATTTATCCTTTTAACGTCCATGGCATCAGTAGTGATCACCCATCTCTTTTAGTAATTATTAGTAATTTGTGTCTTCTCTCTAGTTTCTTATCTATCCTTGCTGGGTGTTTATCAATTGTATTGATCTTTTCAAAGAACCAGCTTTTTTGATTTTGTTGATTTTTACGATTCCATTTCAGTCTCTTAAGTTTTGCTCTGATTTTATTATGTCTTTTTTTCTGCTCACTTGTATCTAGTTTCCTAAAGTGGAAGCTTAGATTATTGATTTTTATATCTTCTTTTCTACTATATGCATTCAATGCATTTAAAGTATATACAATGTGGCCCTGGCCGGTTGGCTCAGCGGTAGAGCGTAGGCCTGGTGTGTGGAAGTCCTGGGTTTGATTCCCAGCCAGGGCACACAGGAGAAGCAACTATCTGCTTCTCCACCCTTTCCCCTCTCCTTCCTCTCTATCTCTCTCATCCCCTCCTAAAGCTGAAGCTCATTGGAGCAAGGTTGGCCTGAGCACTAAGGACAGCTTCATGGCCTCTGCCTCAGGTGCTCAAATGGCTCCGGCCGCAATGGAGCAATGCCCCAGATGGGCAGAGTATCGCCCCCTGGTGGGCATCCCGGGTGGATCCTGGTCGGTGTGTGCGGGAGTCTGACTACCTCCCTGCTCCTAACTTTGGAAAAATACAAAAAAAAAAAAAAAAGTAAAGAAAAGAAAAAAGAGAAGATAAAGTATATACAATGTGAATATTTTTTATCTGAAGTAATATGAAATAAATATAAAAAAACAAAAATTGAAATGTACATTTTAAAGAGGTGTTTTACATATTCAAAATTATCTATTATATTAAAATGAAAACTAAATGTAATTACTAAATATCAAAAGGTTTAAGATTATTTAAATAAAACTAGTGATTTCTTCATTTCTTTTTTCAAAAATTTAATTATTGTTATATATATTTAAAACCAATAATAATAATAATGATAATACAAAGTCAGTTAGAGCAGTGGTCTCCAACCTTTTTTGGGCCACGAACCAGTTTAAGTTCAGAAAATATTTTCACGGACTGGCCTGTAGGATGGGACAGATAAATGTATCACATGACCAAGACAAGCGTCAAGATTGAGTCTTAGACGGATGTAACAGAGGGAATCTGGTCATTTTTTGAAAATAAAACATCCTTCAGACTTAAATATAAATAAAACGGAAATAATGTAAGTTATTTATTCTTTCTCTGCGGACTGGTACCAAATGGCCCATGGACTGATACCGGTCCACGGCCCAAGTTTGGGGACCACTGAATTAGAGCTCTGTGGTGATCTTTGCTCTTTTTCCTTCTAGGATTTTCAAACTGTATTACCATCATTTGACCTCTTCTCCAAGTATGGAAAATTATATTCAAAAGCTGGACAAATTTTATAAAGGTATGCATTTTTGCTAAGTACTTCAAACACTATTTTAAGTAACAAAAAAAATCAAAAAAGAATAATTTAACTGTCAAGCATTTTAAAAGCCATGCTATAATAATATTAAAGACACATTTTTTTTATTCTAGTCAAATGGTTTTTAACATTTAAAAAATCATGGGTTCTCCTTTTTTTTCACATTTTTAAAATTAATTTTAATGTGGTGACATTGACAAATCAGGGTACATATGTTCAGAGAAAATATCTCCAGATTATTTTGACATTTGATTATGCTGCATACCCCTCACCCAAAGTCAAATTGTCTTCTCTCACCTTCTATCTGGTGGGTTCTTTTTTTTCAAATCTCCAGATGGACTCAAAATAGGTTAAGAAATACAACTAACAAAAATCTGAAGTGCCCTTTCTCTTTATATTAACTAATACAATAAAATAGTTTTATACAACACAGAGAAAAATGCTATGGTGTCTAAAAGCAAAACATTTCTCAAAACTATACTGATAGTTAGTTTAAAATACTATATTCAATACATGTGTTATTTGAATCTTGATAGAATTCCAAATAAATAGTGTCCAGGGTCTCTGATTATCAAAGTTTGCAGTATACAAAACCCAGACCTACACAGAGACCTATGGAATAGGCTCTCAAAGAGTACTGTATCTGCTTGCTAAGGTGTTTAAAAATAGAGGTGTGATTACAATCAAAGTGAGACTTAACAGGAGTATTCTAGCATTTTCAGCTGAATTAGAGGAGGTTTTTGATAAAAACAGCACAGATCACTACAGTTGAAGGAAAATAGGCAGAAATAGGATACTGTGCTAGTTAGAATGCCCCAGGTATCCTTCCACACCAGGATCCAAGGGGAGAGCTCTGGTGCATTGGAGAAGGCAGAGTAGACTGAAGCAGCTTATGTTCCTTAGACTCGGTATCAGGGACTCCCGTTCCCCACTTACAATTTTGGGTGCTTCACTGTGGAAATCAATATCTTAAATACAGATACCTTTTAATGACTCCAGAAAAATACATAAAGGGAAGTGTGAAATACTCATATATAATACCAAGTGGGATTGCTGTTTCAAAGGTTTATAAAATATCATTACCCATTGGAGCATTAATCTGGTATTTCTAACTGACAATATAAAGTAGCCTAAATAAAAGCTTCATATCTGTGTGTGACTTAGATTTTATTTCAAAGGTATAGTCTGTTTGTAATGACAAGTGTTGAAAACAAGTTGAATACTTATTACTAAGTTAAATAAATGATGAGACATAACAGGTAAGGTATAGATCCTTACCTGTTAATCTGAAAAGAACATAATGTATTTCTAAGAAAAGAAGGCTTGATTCAAAAGAACCCTTATAGCTTAATTCTATTAAAATGTCTGTACATGTGTATATGCACACATACATTGTATTATATAATGTGTGTGATTTTATAAAAACGCAGCTGCATGTTCTTCTGTGTTACATACACACACAAACACACACACATATATATGTATATATACACACACACACACACACATTTGTATATGGCAAAAATGTTAAAGGAAGTTTTCTCTGAGTACTAAGATTATAGATACCTTTTGGGGAGACATGTCCTTGTATCCTTATTTTTTGAAATTTTTATCTAATCAAACAAAAGCAAAGTCTTAAAACAAAATTCTCCAATATGAATGAACTCTTCTCTACCAATTACAAAAACAGTTTGACTTTATTCTAGTCAATCATAATAATTTAGGCACAAATACCTTTTTTCCTGAAGACAAAGTAATTACTTGCCAAATTATTTCTAAGAAAGACAAGGATGAGTAACAAATGTCTCACATCGCTCTTAATTAAAAAGAGTGCACAACGAGCAAATTACAAATACATGATAGAATTTAAAAAACAAAAAACGCTTGGTCACTCTGCTCTTGGGTTTTTAACTATTTTGTGGATTGAAAATATTATCAAAATGTCATGTCCTGGTGTTTAATTTTGGTAAGTGAAGGGTAGCCACCTCAGATCAAGCTCTCCTATTACGATTAAATTTCACCAAATATGACGAAGTGCTTCTGCTCTTTGTGAAGAAGGCCAGGACGGGGGCAGTCGCACCCAAGTGTTGACTAAAGATGCCGCAGTCATTTTAGAGCTATCTATTTGATTGCCTCAGCTTCAGGGTAGTTCATCACTCGGTGATAATTCACCCAGCGTTCCTTCTCACACCCAAACTGCACTTTCCCATCAGCCCGATTAGAAATAGTGATGCCTTTATCAGATTAATCTTCCTTCCCTTTGGCGCATCTGATTTTAGGATAAACAGAGCCTACAATCAGCCCTCTGATTAATCTACCGAGATTTCAGCCTCTGAAACTGCTCAGAATGAATGAGATTTTAAGCACCCACATATTTTTAAAAATCTACTCTCTGACTAGGATAATCTGACTCCTTTTAATTTATTTTTATTTTCCTTTATCATGGTCACTTGGGTAACCTTGGATAGTTTCCCAAGGCAGCCCGGTCTGAATCCAAACAGACCCCATCCTGTCTGACTTCTCTACCATCTTATTTTAGCTCCATTCATCTTTCTAGGCAGTGTCTCTTGAAAGATCAGAGTGGAGAAGACTTACCAGGATAAGGGGGAAACATTGATTAGTCAGCATTGGTGTGAGTTTTCTTGTGTTGTGTGCATCTCAGCTTCTCCAGATTCTTCTCTGCAAGGTGCTTTGGTCTAGGTTCTCCCTCTGCTGAAAAGTGGTTCAACTGTGAGTCCAGCTGAGATGAATTTTTATTAAATTGTTTGTTGGCCCTGGCTGGTTGGCTCAGTGGTAGAGCATCGGCCCAGGGTTTGATTCCCGGTCAGGGCACACAGGAGAAGCACCCATCTGCTTCTCTGCTTCTCTACCCCTCCCCTTCTCTTCTCTCTCTCTCTCTCTCTCTCTCTCTCTCTCTCTCTCTCTCATCTATCTATTTCTCTCTTCCCTTCCTACAGTCATGGCTCTATTGGAGCGAGTTGGCCCCGGGAACTGAGGATGACTCTATGGCCTCTGCCTCACATGCTAAGAGGAGCTCAATTGCTGAACAATGGATCAACGCCCCAGATGGGCAGAGCATTGCCTTCTGGTGGGCTTGCCAGGTTGATCCTAGTCAGGGTGCATGCAAGGTCTGTCTCTCTGCCTCCTCTCCTCTCACTGAATAAAATTTTTAAAAAATTGTTATGCATGAAAAACAGTGTACTTTCTTCCTTCTTCATCAGAATTTGCAATATGGATGACTGGAAGAGCTGAGGAAAGAAATTAAAATGAAAAATAAGTTTGGTGGGCACCTGAATGGGGAGAGGGTGAAATTCCTTTGTCTTTTTTTTTTTAGAGGAAATAAAGTTTTAGCATCTGTGTAAGGAAAGAAAATGTATCTAAAGGGAGAGTCATAATCAGGCAAATAAGCTGTGTATGTATGTGCTCGTGTGTGTGTGTGTGTGTGGGGGGGGGAATTAAATTTCTGAATCAGCAAGAAAACTTGTTAAACCTCGGCATCCAGTTGGTCAGTATGCCAAGTTTCCTCAGAGTGAATTGGCAAAAAACAAAGAAAAAAAATTCAAGATCTCTTTAGCATCTTTCTCTTGGTAAAATTGTCTTTTGAATAAAGATGATGTAATAGCCCCCATTCCTAGAGGAAGACGGTAGCTATTTCTTCGTGACCCTGACTGACGCAGCCTGGCTGAACATGCCCTGTGTCCACACACATGATTAACGTTGTCTGTCAGGACCTGCAGTGGTGTAGACAGAGATGGTGAATAGGGTGATTCCAGCAGGTAGACATGAATCAGATCAGAGGTGCAGCCTCTCAAACTTTTTACTGAGCTAACTTTCAGTGAGCAAGGTTTAAATCATAGAGAATTTGAGAACTCTTCTATTCTTAGGCTCTTTTCTTTTTTCATTTTAGTGGTTTGTCTTTAGAAAATACCTTCTCTCACTTTACCGTTTTGCTTTTAGAAAACAAAAGAAGACAAAATATAAAAATGAGGTTAAGATATGAAGTTATGGTGGAGTGGAAGACCCCCACTGCCTCGCTGAGTAACCCGGACACAAGTGTCTTAACCTCTGAAGTCTCTCCCTCTCTCTCCCCCTCTCCCTCTCTCTCTCCTTCTTTCTCCCTCTCTCCCTCCCTCTTTCTCCCTCTCTCACTCCCTCTCTCTCCTTCTCTCTCCCTCTTCTCTTTCTCTCTCCCTCTCTCTCCCTCTCTCCTTCTCTCCCTCTCTTGTTCTCCCTCCCTCTCTTGTTCTCCCTCCCTCTCTCTTTCTCTCCCTCCCTCTCTCTCCCTCTCTCTCCTTCCCTCTCCCTCCCACTCCCTCTCTCTGCCCCCTCTCTCTCTTCCCCTCTCTCTCATCTGTTCAATGAAGACATGGCAAATCATCTCCAGTTCATCCAAAACTCTGTAGTTCTAATAGGAAATAACAAGATGACCCTATAGAAGACACAAGCCATACTTCTTACGAGTCAATAAACTACGTTATTTTACAGACGACTAATTTCATACAGTGTGCGAATAGTGGGTTTTTTGCCTCTGAGAATTACTGTCACAACCACCGTCCCTAATGACCAAAAATGCCATTAAAATGGTTTCCTTAAAGTGGCCATATTCTGACCCCATCGACCTGGTCACACATGATGAGATGTGTGTTGGGTAGCCAGGTTGAGGGCAGCCCACATGTAAGTATGAATGATTTGAAGTATGAATGGTATGAAGCTTTGTCCTGAGAGTAATAATGAATCATCAGACCAATTAGAAACCCCATTCTGGACATTGAACTTGAGACACGCAGCTATGGATCAGAGAGTGTGGGAGCAGAAACACAGACACCCTTAGAAAAGAGAGCAGAGAAGTAACCTGGTTACCAGGGTTGTCCCTGGCACACTGTATTCAGTTATAAGTGGTCTCTGAATGAACAACAAATGTCTGACTGATGGAGTGTGGAATTTTAGAGTATGCCCTTTGAATCTTTAATAACAATGAGCAATCTAGTATGTATTTTGTAGATGCTGGAGAGATATTTGTTGGCTTTGACCTTAACACAATCTTGTAAGACAATTAGCTGGAATTAGAGCCTGAACATTGGCTACTTCAAAGTTACAATACATGGCCAGGCCTGTGATTTTTTTTTTGATTTCTGCCGCGGACCAGCGCAGCTTCCAAATAACGGTGCGGAATTAAGGAAACACACTTTGTCAGAACAAAACCGATGGGACCGGGAGGACTCTTCAAACTGCCTGGCAGCATCTGAGTGCCTCACAGCCTCAGTTCGCTTTATTATATGGACCTATGCATATCAAGGACCCTGATACAAAGTTGCACATCAAAGGCTAAGACAGGAACTCTCCCAAGGCAAAAACAGTATACATTAGTGAATTTTACAAACATCTGAAAACAAAGAGTCAGAGGAAGGGTATGTATATTGCTTCCTGCAACCCAAGGAAGGAAGGGGAGTGGGTGCAAACACAGAGCATCAAAGCCAAATATGGAGAATGGAGGGGGTAGAACTTAAGCCCCTGCCAAGCCTTGAATCTATAATGGCTTTTTGCCATTACCGGTCCACAACATATCCCCCTTTTCTTTTTAATTTGTGTGCGGAGATTTGCACTCATCTGATTTTCTAATTTGGAGGCAGACGGAGAAAATACAGAATAAACACAAAATTAGTATAGCCAATGCTAACAGATACCCAAAACAAGTATACTAATACATCACAGTAATTAAAGCCTTTAAGCAAACTCTTTAAGCTAATAATACAATAAGAATCTATAAAAGAGTAATGTCCTTAAAGTGTTCACCAAGTCCAAGTTGGCACCAACACCATTCCAAATCTCTGCAAATGCAACCCAACCCCAGTTCAGTCCATCAAAAACTGTCACAGGAGCAGGAGTCCAGGAAAAGTCCACTTTCAGGAGAAGTCCACATGGCACTGGAATTGCTGTCACACTTCCACACTCTGCAGCTAGCATCAAAGTCCCAATGACCGCTGCTTCCCAGCTGGCAATGACCCAGGTAGACTGGAAAAGCCATCTGCAGCACGCATGAAGACAGAGCTTCCGTTTTCTTTAAACTGGAAAGATGAACCCAGGGGTCCTATACTGAAGCTTTACAGCCATGGAGTGGTGAGGAGAACCTTGGGATACACCAAGCTGGGTGGCAGAGGTAATTTTGTAAATTGGCAAAAAAGGAAAAAAGGAGCTCTGAATTAGGAGTAGGTCCTAGCCTAAACTATGAGTGGGGCATTGAGGCAGGAGGAATAAAAGAAAGACTGTATATTAATCAAAGCAGCAGAAAACAGGACTATCAATACCCACAACAGAGATCTTCAAGGGAAGAATAAAAAACCTGAATATTCAGGCAAGACCTAGTTAAATGACCCTTGTGTAAATGAGACCAGTCTACCAGCTACTTGGAAGAAATACCCCAGGCTCGTCCACAGTGTCGTAGATGGGGCTGACGGCCCTGGGCACCTTTTAGCCTTCAGTGGCAAATCCCAGTATTCTGGGCAAGGTTAGGTCACAGGTGGATGGAGCAGGGCTGGAAGAGACTGAACCCTCCCTTAGAGGAGTGAGGGGGAAGCCTACCTTCCAGTGTGTCCCTTCTTCCTCACAGCAAAGGCATGTAAGCCTGGCAGGCTTTGGCTTAAATGACCATCCTTTCCACTATTGAAGCAGGGCCCTGATGAAGTTCCAGTTGGAGCGTTGGAGCCTCTGAGGGCGTATGCCAAGAGCTAGTATTTTACCTGATCTCCTTTGGGCTTTTTCGGCCTCTTGGTACCTTAAAAGCCATGCTCAGAAGATCTCGCTGAGGGGCTTGAGGGTCCCTATCTGCCTATATATCTGGAGCTATTCAGAATAGAACAAAACAGTGTCATTAGCTGGAATCAAATAAAAGTAAAAAAAAAAGGTAGTAGTTTGCAGGACAAAAATTTGGGCATCTCTTGTACATCAGCATTCAAGATAAACTGTTTGAAGTAAAAAGCGTAACAGGGTAGACCTGCAGGAGCTCCAGGACATGACTCCCCCCCCTTTCTTTTTATATTATTTACAATTGAATTACACTTTACAATATTTTGACTTCAAATATTGCAAGAAATTCTTGACTTTGTTAACTTTTAACAAAAATAGAGTAAAAGCACCTCCAAACAACATTCCCACACTTATCAAAACACCCCCTTAACATTAATTAACAGGCACTTTAGAGAGTACATATCAAAACTGAAAAATCCCATTGTGATCTTCATTATTCTTCTACAGCAAAAAATCTTTACACCTTTATTATGTAAATCTATGCTGCTTCAAGCCTTTCACTTGCGGCCTGGAGCAGCCTGGCCAAACCAGCAAGTCTTTTGGATCCAAAATGAGCGTGCTCTACTTATTCCAAACAAAATTATATTTATATAGGGAAATGAAATTATTCCCGTTTTGTTTTCAATACTACAGCCGGCACTTCCAAAACTATTATTATCATTACTTTTCATGTAAGGACTTATTCAGGCCTTATAAACAAAAACACTTAGACATTAAACAAAGACTTCACATACAATCACACAAATCAAGAGTGAAACCCGGGGTTTTAGAGATTGAACTATGGCCTGCTTGATCTTAAGTAGGGCTATCTTAATAGGAACGTAATAAGGATATATACTAAACAGAGATCTCTCTCGAAAAATCTCAAGACGGCCGTATGAGATTTCTATTCAGCAATACCCAAATCAGGCCCCCCTTTCGCCCTCTTTTCAAGCAATGGATCAGGAAAATAAAATGATCTAAAACATTAAAAAAAATTAGATAATAATTGAGAAAGGGAAAAGAGTATAGTAACTCTTATGCAATTGCTCTTGTGAAGTGAGTCTCTCATCTAGAATCATGGTGTCTCACCAGTCGTTCAGGGATCCACCGAGGAGCTTCAGCAGACCTAGGAAAAACACACACATATCCTCGGCCCCATAAGAGAACAGGGTCTGGCCCTTGCCAGATTCCTGTGAGTGGGTCCCTCCATCGCACTTCAGGGAAGGCTTTCCTTGCAGGGTTCCAGAGTCTCTCTGCTGCTGAATGACCCTGTACATCAGTATTTAAAAAATTTAAAGTGAAAAGAGCATGACAAAGAAGATTTGCAGGAGTTTGAGGGTATAATTCCCCTTTTTTAATTTTTTCCAATTGGTTTTTAAGTGTTTGATGTGCACGCTCTACAATGCCTTGACCCTGGGGATTGTAAGGAATTCCCGTCCTTAGGTCAAGTCCAAAAGTCTGACAAAATGTAGTAAATGCTTTTCCTACATATGCAGGAGCATTGTCAGTTTTAATCAGTTTAGGAAGTCCAATAATAGAAAATGCATACAAGCAGTGAGCTATAACATGTTTAGCAGCCTCTCCTGTTCTGGCAGAGGCTACTATAAATCCAGAATAAGTATCTACTGTAACGTGGACAAAGGATTGTTTGCCAAATGAAGGTATATGAGTAACATCCATTTGCCAAAGTTGCCCCAGTAGGAGTCCTCGAGGGTTAATTCCAAACGAAGGGACAGATTGTAATATAGGGCACCTTGGACAAGATTTAACAATCTGCCGTGCTGCTTCCCGAGAAAGTTGAAACTGTTTACGCAGGGCTGCAGCGTTCTGGTGATGGATAGTATGAGACTGAATTGCTTGATCTGTCATGGTTGCTCCAATAATTTTCTTTTGGGTAGCTTGATCAACAAGGGCATTCCCTTGCGCTAAAGCTCCAGGGAGCATGGAGTGAGCTCGAATATGTCCTATAAAACACGGAGCTGTATGTTGACGTACAAGTCTTTGAAGAAGGAGGAACTGCTGAAATAGTTCCTCATCAGCAGTTGTCCCTAAGACAGCAGTCTCTATAGTGGAAACAACCATAAGTAAATATCTGCTGTCTGTATATAAATTAAAGGAGGAGTATGGCAAATGCTGAAAAGCCATGATAATGGCATGTAATTCTACTCTTTGGGCTGATTTTAAGGTGACTGTTTCAGTATAAAGCTGTCCATTGATTATTAAGCCTGCTATTCCTGAGCTGGATCCGTCAGTAAAGATTGTAGGTGCTTCAGGAATGGGCTCATTAACAATTGTCTTAGGAAATATAAAGGTAGTAATTAATGAAAATTGAACTATTTTATCAGCTGGGTAGTGAGAATCAATTTGGCCTGTAAAATTTGCAAAAGCGATTTGCCATTTTGTGGAAGTTTCCCAGAGCCATTGTTGTTGATCCTTTGAAAAAGGAACAACAATAGTCTGTGGCTCAAAACCTATAAGCTGCAAGAGTCGCCTACGCCCCTTGATAATCAAGGAGGCAACAAGATCAAAATATGGAGATAAAACTTTCTTAGGAGTAACAGCTAAATGAATCCATTCAATAGGACCTGAAGCTTGCCACAATAGTCCTGTTGGAGTGTAACTTGAGGGACATATTAGTAGGGCAATTGATTCCTCAGGATTTATGCGTTTTAGTTGTGCTTGCTGCAAGGCCTTTTCTACAAGCTTTAAAGCTTGTTGTCCCGCAGGTGTAAGTAGCCGAGGAGAAGCTGGTTCAGCTGAGCCTCTAAGAATATCAAAAAGTGGCTTCAGTTCTCCAGTAGTTAATTTCAAGGAAGGTCTAAGCCAATTAATGTCTCCTAACAGTTTCTGGAAATCGTTTAAAGTTTGCAAATGATCTGTCCTGATTTCTATTTTCTGTGGGCGAATTTGTTGTCCCTCAATAATTTGTCCTAAATAAGAAAAAGGTAAAGATTGCTGTACCTTTTCAGGAGCTATATAAAGTCCTGATTTTTTCAGAGAATATTCTAGTTGTTGCAAAATGGTCAACACAGTGTCTTTATCTGGATGAGCAATAAGAATATCATCCATATAATGAATTATGTATGCCTTAGGGTGTTGCCTTCGTACTGGAGAGATGGCTTGAGCAACATATTTTTGGCACAAGGTAGGACTATTAGCCATATCTTGAGGCAAAACTCTCCACTGGTATCGCTCCATGGGAGCCTGAAAATTAAGTGAAGGAACACTGAATGCAAAACGCTTGCAATCATGAGGGCTTAAAGGAATAGTAAAAAAGCAATCCTTCAAATCAACAACTATAAGGTGATAGTTCCATGGAATGGCAGTAGGAGAAGGAAGTCCTAGCTGGAGAGGACCCATAATTTCCATAGTCTTATTTATTGCTCTCAAATCTTGTAATAGCCTCCAGTTTCCTGATTTCTTTTTAATGACAAATATAGGCGTATTCCATGGACTATTAGATGGTTCAATGTGCCCAAGCTGTAGCTGTTCCTGTACCAATTGAGCAGCTGCCCTAAGTTTCTCCTGAGAAAGGGGCCATTGGTCTACCCATACAGGATTATCTGATTTCCAAGTAATTGGGTCTGCACAGTGCATTATTGGGGTAGCAGGAGCTACCAAGGCCCCTATGCAAAATTTTGATATCCTAATCCATGCCTTCTGGTATTGGGTGCCACTTCTATGGGGGTGAGAATTCCTCGCTGTTCTTTCCCTAGACCCTTAGTGGGCAAAAATCCCTGATCAAGCATTTGAGTGCTAACTAAACTATTAGGACTGACAAGCAATGCCCCCATATTTTTAAAACATTTCTACCCCATAAATTAACTGGCAATCCAGGGAGCACATAAGGCTGAAAAAATCCAGAATGACCTTCTTTATCTTCCCATTGTAAAAAACTAGAACTTTGTTGAGGGGATTTACTCTGCCCTATACCTTGTAATTCTGTGGCTGCTGCATGAGTGGGCCAGGAAGGAGGCCAATGTAGCTTTGCAATAACAGATACATCAGCCCCAGTATCTAAAAGCCCTTTAAATTTACGCCCTTGTATTGTTAGTTCCATTTCAGGGCGTTCCTGACCTATTTTTTGAATCCAATAGGCAGTATCAGTGGAGCCAAATCTTTGATTCTCTTGGGGTCCCTTTAGCAGGGTTTGGCCTTGTCTTAAAAGAGGTAAAAGGATTAATTGAGCAATTTTCATATCAGGGGAGATAGTGACTATATTCCTCAAAGTGTGAGCCATTACTTTAATTTCCCCTGTATAATCAGAGTCTATCACTCCAGGAAGAACAGAGAATTCCCTCATAGTTAAACTACTTTTGCCTAACAAGATTCCTACTGTGTTACTGGGAAGTGGCCCAAAAATTCCAGTGGGTATGGCTTGAGGTCCCATCTCTGGAGTCAATACGAATTGGGAGGTGGGACTGAGGTCCAGTCCTGTACTGCCTGTTGTTGCCTGGGATAGTTGGGCAATATTTGGCCTACTGGAATCTGAATTTGCTGAGGAAACACTTAGATTGCCCCTATTGTTTGATGGGGCTGGGGAGGGCCCCATTGTCCGTTTCCCTGCCCTGCGGTAGTACATTTAGGCCTCCCCTTATTCTTCCAATGTTTCCCATGTCTACAGAGTGGGCAGAGGTCCGGAGCCTTAAGGGCTGGCTGTCCTTGAGGGAGAGGCCGAGACCAATATCCAGGGAAAGCAGGGCAGTTTTTAGCAAAATGCCCCGAACCCCCGCATTGAAAACAGTTTCCACGGGCAAAAGTACTTCCCTGACCTTCCTTCCTTCACTTGTTCTGTCCTTTATCTAAATTTTGTCCTGGAAATCTTGCCTTATTACCTGTGGTAAAGGCAAGACCTTGCATGTATGAAGGCCCAACATCAGCACAAATTCTAATATAATCCTCTCTATCTCCCTTCTTGCGGTGAGGCCGAAGTGCAGCCTGACAAGCAGAATTAGCATTTTCATAGGCTAGTTGTTTTATTAAAACCTTTCCCACATTTTTATCCCCTACTATTCTTTCAACTGCTTGAATTAGCCGTGAGACAAAGTCTTGAAATCGCTCGTCTGCACCCTGCCTAATTTTACCAAATTCTTCTGGTTTGGTCCCTGGAATAGGCAGGCATTTCCATGCCTGTGTGGCTAGCTGATTAATTATATCATACATAGCTGGTCGATATTCTAATTGAGTTGCCATATGGGCATACTGTCCTTCTCCAGTTAACATATCTACAGTAACAGCAACCTCCTCTTGCTGATTTTTCTCATCCAGCTCTATAGCCTTTTCATGAAAGTTTGACTTCCACAACAAATAATCACCCCCAGAGAGACAAGCACGAGCAATCGCCTTCCAGTCATTTGGGGGAAGAGCCTTTGCACTAATGGTATCTAATAAACCAAGTGTAAAAGGGGCAGTAGGCCCATACTGAGCACAAGCAAGTTTAAGCTCTTTCAGAGTTTTAAAAGGTACAGGTTCATGTTCTCGCACTAGTCTCCCTGTATCATCCTGTCTTTCCACAATAGGAAAACAGGCAAAGCCATCTATTGTTTCCCCTATATTTCGAGCCTGGTCTATAGATTGTTGGAGAGGAGATTTCCCAGATTTTGAGCTATAGACTATGGAATCAGCCCGATAAGGGAACGGAGGAGCAGAGGGTTGAATGTAGGAAGGAGCTGAGGGCAACGGAGGCCCCGCGGCTAAGGCAGCCATAGCCACGGATTTTTCATCCCCCCTGTCATCCTCAGACTTCAAGTTATCCTCATATTCACATCCCTCTGTTTCCGGCTTACCCTGATACTCTTCAGACAATGATTTGTCTTCATATGGAAACATTTTTACAAAAAGGTCCCTTACTTTTGACCCTATCTGTCCCATATTCTTTTACTCCCAACTACACTTTCCCCAAAAACTTTCTTTACTCACTGTGCGCACTTCACTTTGGGGAGTTCCTCACCTTCCTTCAGTTTTAGTTTCCTCGTACTCAAGTCGTCTGTTCGGGCGCCACTTGCCGCGGACCAGCGCAGCTTCCAAATAACGGTGCGGAATTAAGGAAACACACTTTGTCAGAACAAAACCGATGGGACCGGGAGGACTCCTCAAACTGCCTGGCAGCATCTGAGTGCCTCACAGCCTCAGTTCGCTTTATTATATGGACCTATGCATATCAAGGACCCTGATACAAAGTTGCACATCAAAGGCTAAGACAGGAACTCTCCCAAGGCAAAAACAGTATACATTAGTGAATTTTACAAACATCTGAAAACAAAGAGTCAGAGGAAGGGTATGTATATTGCTTCCTGCAACCCAAGGAAGGAAGGGGAGTGGGTGCAAACACAGAGCATCAAAGCCAAATATGGAGAATGGAGGGGGTAGAACTTAAGCCCCCTGCCAAGCCTTGAATCTATAATGGCTTTTTGCCATTACCGGTCCACAACAGATTTCTTATTTTTTTATTGATTTAAATTTATTGTGTTTACATAGATTCAAGTGTCCCACCGAATACATCCTCCCGCACCCCCGAATTCCCCTCAACCTTCTTGCCCCCTCCCCCAACACCCTCTCTGCTTTCCTCCAGGATTTGCTCTTCTGCTCTCTATAATGCTGTTATGTATATATAATTTCACCAAGCTCTTTCCCTTCTCTGATCCCATCCTCTCTCATCCCTTTTCCTTCTGTCCGCTTACCCACTGGTCCCTTTGATCCCTCCTCTGCCTCTATTCTGTTCCTCAGTTCACATTGTTCATTGGATTCCTCATATGAGTGAAGTCATATAATATTTTTATTTCTTGTCTGGCTTATGTCACTTAACATAATAGTTTCCAGGTCCATCCCTGTTGTTGCAAAAGGTATTTTCTTCTTTTTCATGGCCAGGCCTGTGATTCATTCAACCCATAACCTTACCCTTGTCACTCTGAGAGTCTAAACTAGAATTTCTAAAACTGTTTGATGTCATGAGGTATCATGGAAGGAGTTATAGTTTGTGGAGTTGTATATGAAAAAGGTTGAATTTTAAAACATCTTAAATGCTACTTTTTTAAACAGTTAACATCCATTTGAAGACAAATTTGGTGACTATAGTGGAAGTCATAGTAAGTATGGGTTTATAGAAAATTCAAATAAAGCAGCAAATGTTTTTCTGAATAAGACAACATTTATTGCAAATAGGAATTTTCTGGCATTTTGGGATGGGGAAATTGAAAAAAAATGTTATATTGAGTTTTATATAAAATAATAGAAGAGGATAAAATATTCCTTATATTATAAACTGTAAGAAGTTGAGTAGAAATAGTTGGATGCAGAACAGCGATTCCTTTGAGACACATAACAATTCAACTATCAAACTGTGTTTATTCTAGAAACAACTAATGGTAGAAAAAAACCAAGGTGACATTTGGCAGGCTTGGGTAGTATGTAATCTGGTACTTTATTATAATGCTTCCTGATTCTACTAAGCCTAGTTTCTCTCTTCCTAAGTTATATACTTTATAGGCAGTAATACTTTATAGTAATTGAATCAATGACTCCTGTTCAATGATTCCTGTTCTTTTATAATAATCTCAGGAGACTGGAATCTTTATTCTAATGCTGCAGTGTTCTCAATATTTTGGGAACTAGTTCTTTTAAAGTTGCTTTCAGCATTAGTTTGTAAGTGATTGCCTAGGCTCAGTACTTCAAAGTGGCCCATCCTAGGAAATTCTAAAATGGAAGTAGTTGTGAGTGGCATCTGACTCCTCTGCTCTGCTTATTTGTTTATTTGTTAAGATAAATGTGCTCTGTCTAGCACCTGACATGGAATGAAATATCTGTTGAATAAACGTTAAGGAAGTTCCAAAAATGTTTCAGGGATAGAAGCTCCAAAACAGCAGAAAACTCCCTAAGAAAATGCCTGTAAAAGATATGATTGCTCATTTGAATGCACGACACTGTGGCATGTTATTTTGAACTAGTCTCATTAATTTATGGTTGCGTCATATATGATTTTGAATATCGATTCTGGTATACGTTGCATTGGTTGATCCCGAGGTCAAGTTATGATTGCTGCCTGGCTAAAGCACTCCTTCTGGGAAATGATCTTTCATACCTGTAAATTTTTGAGTAATTATCCTTGTTTCTGCAATATATCATTTTGGTTGCAAAGTCAAGATTGTATTCTTATCTTAGGGGAATTGTGAATCTTGTTACGGATTGTATCCCCTGTTTACTCTGGCCCCTCTCACAATGACGCCATATCCATTTTATGTGTTAATCTTATCTTCAATCACGTTTTTTTCCCTCTTTTTAACTTTGCCCTGATTTATCTTTTCCATTCTATAATGGCTCTAAACCTTTTAGGAACAAAGTGGGATATTAATAAAATCACAAAATTCTATATAGAATTTTCCTAAAATCTTTGTGATGCCTAAAAAGCAGGAGAAATTTGTACCTCTTAATCCCTTCCCCTTCCCCCCATCTCCCCATCCCCATCCCCTCCCCTCTGGCAGCCAACAGCATGTTTTCTGTGAACCTGTTTCTGGTTTTGTTTTGTATTTTAGATTCCACATGCAAGTGCAGTGCCTTTCTCTGAAGTATTCTACTTAGCATAATGCCCTCCACATCCCCCATGTTGTTGCAAATGGCCAGATTGGAATATGGCTGAGTAATATTCTGTTGTATACATCTATACCCCTTACTTCTTTATCCATTTATCTATCACTGGACACTTAGCTTGCTTCCATAGCTTGGCTATTGTAAATAATGCTGCCGTGGACATAGGGGTGCATATCTTTCTGAGTTAGTATTATTTATTTTGTATAAATACCTAGCATACCTAGCAGTGGAATTGCTGGAGTGCAGGGTCGTTCAGCTTCATATTTAACTTTTTGAGGCATCTCCATGCTGTTTCCCACAGTGGCTGCACCAATTTATGATTCTACCAACAGTATTCAGGGGTTCCCTTTTCTCTACATCCTCGCCAGCACTTGTTTGTTGATTTGTTGATGAGCGCCATTCTGACAGGTGTGAGGTGATATCTCATTGTGATTTTAATTTGTATTTCTCTGATGATTAGTAACATCGAACAACTTTTCATATGTCTGTTGGCCCTCTGTGTGACTTCCTGGGAGAAGTGTCCATTCAGGTGCTCTGTCCATGTTTAAGCCATACCATCCTTTTGCTATTGGGTTATAGTAGTGCATTATACATGTTGCATATTAACTCCCCTCTATTGGATATATCATTTACAAATATTTGATCTTATTCAGTAGGTTTTCTTTTTATTTTGTTGATGGTTTTCTGTGCTGTGCAGAATCTTTTTAGTTTAAGGTAGTCCCACTTGTGTATTTTGGCTTTGTTGTCTTTGCTTTGGGAATCACATCCAAAAAATCATTGCCCACCCAGACCTTTGTCAAGGAGTTTACCACCTAGGTTTTCTTATAGAGGTTTTATGGTTTCTGGTCTTGCATTCAAGCCTTTAATCCACTTGGGGTAAGGAGCCTCCAATTACCTGGGTCCAGTTTTTTGGTCAACTGGCAGTCACATCCTCTCAGTGACCTCCTCCACCAAACTCAACAAAAATCAACTCCTGTTACAACTCCCATCCTCTCAACAGCATAGAAGAATCTCATAAATATAATGGTGAGTAATGGCCATCAGATATCCAACATACATGCAAGTAAATTAGCCCACCCATTTAAAGTAAAAATAGAACTAATCTCTGGTGATCTGAGATGAGGCCACAGTGACTGCAGGGGACATACGGGGTCTCTTAGAGGTGGAGGTGCTGGCAATTTTCTGTTTCTGGATTTAGATGATGGCTACACTTACGTTTCATTTGAAAGAGTTCACTGAGCTGTATTTTTCATGCATTGTACACCTTCTAGTATATACGTTTTACTTCCTTTCTAGTTAGTGCAGTAGGGATGGAAGGGGTTGGGCCTGGGCCCAGGTCTTGGGAGTCCTCAGACCAGAGGATCAGTTGCTGCATCTGAATGACGCCCAGGTAGTGGTGGTAAGCAACCTCCAGACTCGCCTCTGTCCCCTTGGTGGAAACAGCATTCTGGAAACCAAGAACAGACCAGTACATTGTTTCAGTGAATAATTCCGTCCTTTGACTCAGATCAGCATGGTGATTGTGATCTCCTTGACTCTGTTGTATAAGGTCCAGTGGAGCTAGCCCCTTTCCTTGTGCTGTTGTTCTCAAGGAAGAAAGTTAGGTTTCCTTCTTGCAAGGCAGAGCAAAAGAGAGGCGGCAAGCAAGAAGACATGAACTCTCACTTGGGGATGAAGGAAACAGTGATTTCAAATAGCATTCTAGTGCACCTAAGTACATGTGTCTGTGCAGAATAAAAATGGAAAGAGCAATGAAAACATCTGGACTATCTTAGCCAAAATCTCACCCGGAAATTCTATGTTCCCCCGTCTTCATTACCGTCCTCCCTCTGGCCGTGGACTTATCACACTAACACATCCCTCCTTTCTTAGAAAAATAAGTGGAAAGGAAGAGAGTGCCTCAGCATCAAAAAAAAGAAAAAAGTGAGAATAACATATCGGTAACAGAAACTGCAGCCTCCCCAGTGCCTCCCCACCTTCATTACCATCCTTCCAAATAAATCTCCCCGCTCCTCTTGACCTGGCAAATAAAAAAATCAACCCACAAGATATATGCGTGTGCTTCCCCTGATGAGCAGCGTCATCCATCCACAGCGTGGCCCACATGCCAACGCAGAGAAGGGCCCGTGGGGGAATTAAAGACTTCAGAAAGTCCACAGCTTCATCAAGAAGGCTTTTTTCTTCCAACTCCACAGCTTCCGTCCCTGTCCTGGGTGATTTTTCTCCCCGTCTCCTTCACTCTGTGACAAAGATGCTGATGGCTGATGGGACAATGACTGATCATAGACCTAACCTTCCAGGGCAACCAATTGGTTTCAAAGAGATGGCACACAGATTCTTGATGCGTTTCATGGCAGCAAGGACTATTCGTGTGAGTCTATCTGCCTTGCCACATGAGAGTCCCGAATTCTGAGATGCTAAAAAAGGGATGTCTAATTTCAATTTTTTTAATTGCAAATTAAAAGTGTCTTTCAATAGGTGATCACAGGGTGCAGACATTGTCCAGACTGGGGTGAAATTTCAGTAGAAATACTAAATATATTTATCTGAAATAGCTGGGTGTTTTTCTCCATTATTATCTCAATATAAATAACTCTACTCTAGAAGGTAGCAATTTTCATGGTTCAGGGTTTGGCGGCACTTGGCAAGATTCCTAAAAAATCATTTATTCTGACTTCCCATATCTGCTGGAATCTGTTCTAAGATACCCATACCCACTGCTTGGCAGCTGTAAGTCATATTGTTAGTCTAACTTAACTCTAAATCTTAACTTTCCTTCTCAGGAGAGTATGTTCCATTTTGAACTCTACTAGTTATTTAACAGTTCTTCATTACATAGCCTCTGTAATTTCACTTACTGGAGCAAATTTAGTGCTGTAGGAGAAGTTGATTCCCTTTTCCCTGTGACAGTTCTTCCAGCACCTGCCTAAGGTACCATGGCACACTTGAGATTTCCTGTCTCTCTGTTAAACATCCTCAGATTCTAGCCCTTTATCCTGAACTTGTTCCCACCACTCTCCCTCCATGGTGGACATTGCTAGTCACAGTCTTCATTTCTATGGCTCTGAACACAGAATCCCTCTCCCCCCAACTCTCCAGTCAGCCACTAGTCCATGGGAATCAGTGGCATGTTAAAACCCATTTCCCATTCTTGGTATTTTGGTTTCAATATGCTAAAGCTCAGGGAAGGTGAAGATGGAAGGTGGATTTAAGCTCTTTAATAATTGGAACATGCTTCTGTGTGGGTACTGGTCCAAGGGTGATGTCACTGTTCCCTCTACTTCAAATTAAATCAAAGAATGATATAGGATGCCCACTCTGACCTTGATAATACAAATTTCACTTAAAAAGAACTAATTCTGAGTAGATCACTGTGACCAAAATAGCCATATTTGGCAAGATCCTGAGAGCTAGAACAGGCAATGAAAGCAAATGCTTGAATGATATCTGTAAATATTATGTCAGAACAATGATGGGACTTAGTCTAAGCAATGATGGTTTAGCTTTTTATTCAAGTTCATATATTCCGTGACTTGTGTTTGTCAAATGCCTGGAATCTAGAATAGCCTTACTTGACAGCACTATATGCCTCAAGTTCATGGCAGGTTTCATTAAGATTTCTATTTCCTTGTGAAGACTTACAGAAGATTTCAGAGGAAACTATCGTTTAGAAGCTAGTCTCCTTTTTGACTCCTCGTCCTCCTCTGCCAAGAGAGGTGGAGAATGCTCCGTCTCAGTTACAGGAGCTCAGGCATATGCATGGCCACACGTCAGGCCCCCCGGAGCCCATATTTCTCCATCTGTCAGCACCAGGATACCATGGACCTTTGTGAATCTTGGTGCACAAGATTCCATAAAGAAGTAGGCATACAAATATAGTCTCCATCTGAGACAAATGAGTATTCAACTGGTTAGGTCTGGTTAAGATGTAATAGTTAAGTTACTGTCAAACAATATCAGAGTGCTCAATTTCTTCCCTCAGGACCTGTGTAGTCTGTGCAGAATAAACAAACATCACTTTTTCTGCTTCTGGCTGGGATTAACAGTTTGATAACAGTTTGCTTAGAATCACAGCCTGAATGCCTTTAATACTACTAAAAAAATATTACTGAAATGTATCTTCTGGTGAAAATATTTTTTAAATGAACACTAGGGAGATGGTTGGATGGATACATAAGAGAAGACCTTGGTGGTGAAATGGGTCAGAACCCCTGATAAAGGGTCCCGTCAGCTTAGCAAACATGGGTACCATGTAAATCTTGGAAAAGGGCTGGGTGTTGGAGGCAAGATGATTTGGTCTAAGATATATTTATTTTGAAGTAACTGTATGATATTTAAGTAAGAATTAAGTAGAATGTGAAATTAGGAACCTGTAGTTCTGGTGAAAATTTGGGACCAAAAATACAAATTTAGACATCAATCAGGATAAAGCTTGTATCTGAATTGATAAGAGAGGGTTAGATCACTAAAGTGGTTAAGAGGGAACAGAGAGCCTGGGAATTCATCATAGGAGAAGAGAATCTAAAGGAAAAAGAAGTCCACTTTTCTTTTCATTTTTAAGTAAAAATAGAAGTCTTTTTAACTGTGCCAGAAGCGTAAGGAAGAGATAGTTCAAAGAGGCAGTGGTTATCAGCTCCAAATGCTACCTATGAAGGCAACATCAAATGGTTAAAGACAGTTCAGTTGATTGGCCTTGTCATTATTTCTTCTGATTGCTCCAGGTTTCATTTAGTGACCAAAACATTCTCACTGATTGTAAGGGTAATATGCTGCTCTTCATGGTCACGGGTCTACCAGGTGACCCTCGCTAGGATATGAACTCAACTTTTGTTGACTCAGTGGTGTGATGGGTGGCATCATCTCGATCTCCTGACAGCATCTTTCAGCTGCTTAGGTAAGGATAGGGTGGAGACCTAGTTATGGAATGAAGTCTATCCCTGCGTAACCCTAACCTGACTGTATAGCAGTGAAGTTTACGACTTTGGGATCATTGATATACCACCATCAACTGAGCAACTAACCTACACATTTGGTTCAAATTGTATTGGATATTGTCTGATTGATTCAACACTTGAACAGATAAACAGGTGATTTTATTTGAGTATATACAGTTAGGCAGAAAGAATATAGTTTCTTTTAACAATTGGTCACTACCGAAGAGGAAGACAAAAAAAGGCAAATATGTAAGACATGATTTCTTCCAAGCAACCAGATGACACTTTTGTTCATTGATTGTGATTCATCTTTGTGGAAATCATGCTCAGGCAGGAAGTAAAAGGCCCAATAAATTCTTCACTTTTCCATTCACCACCTCGGCTCTTCAGTCTTGCACTTGACTTTGTACTCATCACGCAGAGCTCAACTGCATTCTCTGGAACAGATGGTGTTTCCTTTGCTGTCAACTTATCCTTCTGTAGTTCTGCAGTTAGCAAGGCCAGATGGACTAACATCCTGAAACTAAACTTTCCACCAAATTCTTATAAGTAGACAGACGTTTTGTTAATATGGACTTCTGGATGTGGAACGCTACACTGAGATGACTGATTAGAGAATCTAATTACAGGCAACAGTGTGGGAGATCTGAAGCACTGGATTTATCCTGAAAATAAGTGACATATTTACATCACACGCTTTTTGAGTAACAAAACTGAACCAGGGATGTATTTTAGAGTGGCTGGCCAAATGATCATTGCTTACTCATGATTTGCATGTATCCTCAGACATCTAAATGAATAGATGAATCTAACAAAAATAATTTATGACATATAGTGTCTTGGGAGCCTGTTTTACTTTGAGAAAGTTGAGGCACAAATCAAATCCCTAACTTCTCTTGCATCCATTGATGTTCTTTCATCCATAATTCACTTTTTAAAAAAATTTAATGATGTGCCTTGTGTTGCAAGAGTCCGAGATGTTTAGTGAGGGTCTTCCCTTATAAGAGCTATGAAGGAAATATGTCATCCCTATAGATGAAACCATAAAACCAACACAAATATACAGAAATATACAAAGTTACAGGTTAGCTCCATCTTGGTCATTCAAACCACAATTTAAATATCATTTTATCATAGAGATCTTTCCTAACCTCCAAAGCTACTATCTGTACCCCTGCAGTCACAAATACCTCAACCCCAAGTCCTGCAGTCACAAGGAATTAAGTCCTACCAATGGCAAGAGTGAGCTTGGAAGTGGAAACTCCAGGAAAAAAAAACTCAGCCTGGCCAATCTCTTGATTTCTTCCTTGTGAATCCTGAGCAGAGAGCACAGACACACTGCACCAGACATCTAACCTGCAGAACTGTGAGCCTCTGAGTGGTGGTGTCCTAAGCTCCTACGTGTGCGGTAATTTGTGACTCAGTAAAAAAAAACTAGTACGATGTGTTTCCCTTGAGATATGCTGGCAAGTCTGTATTGATTATTACAGAGACAGCCAAATCATGATTACATACCAGAAATACTATCAGCCTAAACTAGCATCAATCCAGGGTATTGGGAGAGAGGAAACCAGCTATCATATTGGGCTCTCTAACAGGAAAGAAATGGACTTCCAAGTCATTTACATTCTTTTATGTAGCAGTATACCTCCATTTCAGAGTACTCCTGGGATCTTAAACATTTAATATATACACTATAATTTCTTGAATAACATGAGATTAACACAGCCATGTACTCTGTTTAGAGTAGTAAATTATGGAGTGTGTCCAAAAGCTGGCACTAATTTCTCCCCATAAAATAAGTCACTGAAATGTTGTAGATATTTAAAAGAATATCTGATCGAATGAGCTATTTATTCACAGAGCCATTTATAAATAAACAATATATAAAGCCATTTAAGAAGATTTCAAATTAACCCAAGGTTTGGAAGGAGTCATCTATTTCTCCCTTCTTGGGGATGTGACTATATTCCAGCCTCTTGCATGAGATCTCTGAGGCACAAGGTCTTGTAAGCTGTCTAATAAGATGCTTTGGGGGATGTGACCATGTCTTTCTTGCCATTCCTGCTTCCTCAAACTTTTATTACTGACGTCAAGGAAATTTGAAGGCTTTCAAATGTCTGCTCTGTCATGTCTGGCAAGGTTGAAAACTTTCTTTGATATGTTCAGAGTGTGGACAGCCCTGAGTTAGTCTTTCATGTTCATCACATGAACTCTGTCTTTGCCTAGTTATCTCCATCCGGAAGCTAAGGGGAAGACAAGACTGACCAAGATAACTCCTTGCTCTAAAATGCTAGGACACTGACCTAAGTTTTTAACTAAGTCACCCAGAACTAGAGAAAACCTTAAAACCATTCTAACTCAGCAGCTGGCTTAAGAAACACCAGCATGCAAAGCAAGGACACTTGCAATTAGGTCACAGCTCTCTTTATCTTCGCATTCAGCTTGTGAAGACAAGTGGTGGGCATTATTCCATCCACAGCCCTCCCACCCCAGCCCCAGCCCCTGCACCCTGCCTAGAATTCCCACCCAGATCTCTAAGAAGTGAGTGCCTCTCAGGAGACTTTAAAGATTAGTGCTGCTGGATAATAGTATTTAGCAGCTGTTTAACATAAGAAAGACAAGAGAGAGAGAGAGAGAGAGAGAGATGGGTTTCTTCTGTAGCAAGAAGAGCTTAGATTCAACTAAAGGACAACTTGCTAATGAAGAACATGGAAAACTAAAATGGTTATCAAGATTTATGGAGTCTCTTTGTCTTGGGAAAAAAATCAGTGCCGCCCTTTATCTCTGGGGCAGGTTTTCAGTTGAGACCTGACTTCACAACAGCTTTAGAACAGTCCTAAGATCGGCAGCTAAACCATATCAAAAATAAACTCTGTAGATCCGGCTGCAAAAGCAGAGTTGATCATTTTCGTAGACAGAGAATATTTACAGCACCTCTCTCATCAGGAGGATGGCGCCGTCATTTTGGAGTAGTGTCCTGAGTTTATTTGTGATAAGATATGCAACAATGGAGAGTTATGTTTTGAGCTAGTATTCCAGCTATCTGCAGAAGTAGGCCTCTGTGCACAGGGGGCCAGAATGCATTTGAAAGTCACAGTTGCCATGCCTTTGGGGAAAGAGCTTTTCCACAGAAAGAACAAGGTGACCAGTGCCTAGTTGAGCAGATAAACTTGACCCAGCAGTGGGAGAGACCAGTTCACAGCCCGGCAGCATGCCCACTGCCTCCTGCTGATGGTGTTACACAGTGGCATCTTTACAGGTGGCATGGGAGGCTGTCATAGGAAATCATTACTCCTGTAAACTAGGACAATGTATCATCATCATGAAATGTGAGATGTGATGGCCAGTTTGCAGTCTGTGTAATTCTAGAACAATCCATCCCATTAAGCTAAGAGCTCATTTTTTATGACAATGGGGTGGGGGGTGAGTCTAATGGGAGAATTGGTCTTAGTCTTAGAAAAACTGGCATTAAAGTCACTAACATGGAAGTTCAGGACACAAATATAGATCATCAAAGAGTCATGGAGTATATAATGGTCAACCTATTCTTCACAGGAGTTAGCTGGCTGATGTTGAGATATTAGCAACAGCTAGTGACTGAATGAATGTCTGTGTCCCCCCAACACTCATATGTTGAAACCTATACCCCAAAGTGACGATATTTGCAGTGAGGCCTTTGGAAGGCCAACCCCTCCTGAATGGAACCCGTGCCTTTGTAAAAGGGCTCCCCCCACCGTGTAGGAAAACACAGCATAAGGACAGCCATCTGTGGACCAGGAGGCAGGCACCACCAGACACTGAGTGTGCGGCATCCAGATCTTCACTAGGGGGCCCAGATACAATTCAATACTGGATTCTTGATGGACAGGATGGCCCCTGTGAGATTCTGGACAGGGGAGGGCAAAAGTCGGTTTACAGTTGTTTGCATGAAAAATAACACAATTATTAATGCATAACAGCATAAGAATAAACTTCGTGTTTCATGTACTCATGACTGCAAACCTACTTTTGCCCACATGTGTATTTCTGGCCCTTAATGCAGTGTCCTGTGTGTAATAAATAAATACTAAAGAAACATTTGTTGTTGGATCCCTTCTCTCTCTCTCTCTCTCTCTCTCTCTCTCTCTCTCTCTCTCACACACACACACACACACACACACACACACACAAAATAATAATAATAATAAAAATAGTAAAAGCATTGTCCAACAATAGTCAAAAAGACCTGAAACTTTATTTTATGTTCACCACAGGAAATATGACTTTTGTTTAAGAAGAAAAATATGACCCCTAGCACCAGACTTCTCAGGGGAGGGACCCAGTACTTTATGACTTTCCATCCATTCTCCCACCTATGCTTGTCCTGCAGCTCTTCAGCGACCATGTCAAATCAGATCAGCCACCTCATCAGCATTTATGAATATGCATTATTTGTTAGCCACCCATATACCAAAAAAAAAAAACAAAACCAAACAAAAAACCCTTTATTCCAAACAATGTTGACATTAACTCATGACTCTGTCCAGGCACCAAATGTTCCAGGCAGCCAGATGGTGGCCTGAAACTTCAATCTGGAAAAAAAAAGACTTGATGGACTTTGATTTCCCTGCCCCTTTCTGCCTAAGTGTCCGTAGAGGACTTGGAAGAAGAGTTCACCGCGCAGAAAGGGTCTGGAAAGGAAAAAGCAAAACACAGTCTCTACACATCCTGACATTGGAAGCAGCAGCTCGTCTGCCGTTCTAAATATCGAGCACCCACCACAAATGAAAGTCAAGTCCTCGTGTTTACACATTATAGGACCATTTATTGCCAGGGCTTGTAAAGTATGAGCTAAAGAGTCTTATCCTCTGCCTTAGTAAAACTGCTCAGAAAGAGATTATTTATTACACCCAGTAAATATTTACTGAGTGCTTACCATGCAGGGCACTGTTCTACACACTGGGAGGATAGGGGGGATGGAAGTAACCCCAAATTCCTGAGCTCACAGAGCTTACATTTTACTGAGGGAGAGGTACAGTGTGTAGAGGATACTAAATAGTAAGAAGAGGTTTGGGGGAAAGGTTGGACTTTGACATAGGGTGGCCAGGAAAGATCTGCCTGAGACTATGGGTGCCCAGAGCGGACCATGTAAGACCTCACTGTGAGACCACTGATTCGGGTATGGGTCAGCTCTGAGCTAATATGATCCATGGCTGTGACAATGGAAGAAGTAAGAACAGCTAGGAATGGAAGGCAGTAAGTCAGACGCTGGCATTGTGTTCTCGCGTCAGCCAGTGTGTTAGCCAAAGGAACAAGGAAGTGTCTGTGTTGAGCAGGCACTTAGTTATGATGGTGTCATGGAGGAAGGGAGATGAAGGACCTCCTTGAAGAAGAGAAGGCTGATGTCATCTGAGCACACTGTAGAGTTTCTCTGGAATAACAGTTTTCTCAGGACGAACAGTGCCTTTTCATGAAATACATTAGTTGAGATTTTTCAAAAGGCAGCAAAGTAAATGCATAGAAGCCAGTTCACTCTCCTCCACCCCCAGTCCATTACTGCCTCTGCCCTGTCACTCCCTCCATTCAGTCTGATAGGGGCCTTGGGGGACAAAGCAGAGCCCCCTCTTAGTCCTGTCCCTTGGTTCTGGTGAGGGAGGGCAGAAGTAGGGGACAATGCCAGAGCAGCTAAGCTGGAACACAATAAATAATCCAGACAACTCATTAGGTCAGGTGCTCTCAGTTTTCATCCTGTAAAGCCAAAGGGGCCACACACTTTCCTTCATCATGAGCGGGTACTGGCTGGGTGCCAGTCCTGTTCCCTAGCACTGGGAGGCACATGTGGCCGAGACCCTACAAATCATCCAGTGAGTTCCTTTTTATTAGTAGCTTTTGCTTATTTAAAGGATGTACCATGCTCTATCAATCAGCTCTGTGCATTCAAGTTACTCCCCATCACCCCACCACTAATAGAAGTAGTTCTGGTGCTTTAGAAGAAAAAGAAGAGATCCGGGACATTCTGGTACCAAAAGCTTAGGGGGCAACATATAACAGCCATGGCACTGTTGTGGGAATATTGTAAACTGAGACATGACTGCTGAGCCAGGTAGTAGGTGATGCTCTGAATGTCTTGACCCAACCAAAGGTGTGAACCTTTGATTCATTGGACCAAATGCCTGTTAGATGTGCTTAACATATTTATAGTAGATACTCCATTGTATATGGTAGAGTGAACGGCAGTTTTTCATTATTTAAAACAAGCTCATAATGAAAGATACGTGGTATCCCATGAGGCCAAGTAGGAGGACATTGTTTATACATAGTGATGTTTTTATGTAGCTTTACTGTGTCTGCCTGCTTATTTGTAACTTGTTTAACATCGAGAAAACTGGCATGCTTTATTTCCGATTTATTTGCTTATTTGTTCAGCCTTAGGATGCATTTAGATTATTTTAAGAATTGAGAACCCAAACCCTTCTGAAAAAGAAGGTGGCCAACCAGAGTAACCAAGAAGAAAAGACAAATTGGAAATGTACATATAATGAAAACTTTCAGAACTGCACGAGCCATCAGTGCGTCTTTCTAACAGCTTGCGTGTCAATATGGTTCAGAAAAACAGGAATAATGAAGGTCAATGAGTGGTCAGAAGCTGTCTGGAAACTCCAACTCAAGAACTCTGAGTTTCACAGTCCACTGTCCCCATCTCCCTGTCCGCACCTGCCTTCCAAGTCCTGTTTATTCATGGTCATCACTGTGCTCATCTCCCAGGAAGGAGTAGCTAAAGATCTCAATGGCTGTTTTTGTTGTTTTACAATTTAACTACAAACACAAATGTGTAGATGTGTTTAGAGCAGAACAAGTCACTTGAAGAAATAGAAGACAGTGGAATAGAAAATCTTCCCCAAATATGCTGTGTCCAGGGCTCAGGGTTGGCTTGGACGCAGCCTAGGGACAGCATGGCCGCCCAGTTCAGACATTTCCTCTCCGCCGCGTGACCCTGCGCGTAACAGCCCTGAAACGCCCGTTGGGAAAACCATTCATCAGAGTCCAACTCACAGCTCACTTAAAGGAAAATCAAATCCCCTTGCAAGCCCAGGGCAGAGAAAAAGTAGCATATTAACCCCCTGCATTCTTTTAGTAACTAGGAAAGTAAATCTAAATAATACCCTCCAATGGATAAGAGGCTAAATTGTCAAAAATTCACAGGTCCTGGTTTCTCCCTGTTGCTCCCCTACTCCCCATTTGATTCTGCATCCATTTTATTGTGACGGTGGTTATTGAAAGGGCTCACACACTTGGTGGGGAGTGTGAGCACTAGCACCCAAATGCTGAGTATGTATCCATTTATAATATAAACAAAGGCATATTAGGTTGTTTCATGTTAATTAGACACGGTCATTTTTTTTTACCATAAATCTATGAAGGAAGTTTTATACCAACAGAGAGTATCTCAGGCCGTTACCCCTGCCCCCAATTTCCAACATTTACCCTTAGAGAGATTTTCTCCCTCGGGGACCATGTCAGGAGGTTTTGGGACTTCTGGGGAAGAATTTAAGTGGCATGACGTGGCCATATGCTGTGTCCACTTGCCGCTCTCTGTGAATTAATTTGAATTATGTCATTTCCTCCAAGGCTTATAATGCAGCCTGAAAAATAATGGCCTTGGAACGTGCCATTGCTGAAAATAGCTTTTCCAGAGCCAGAAAAAGATGATTCATCCTTGGCAGAGGAGCCATTTCTGGAAACTCCCAGAACAAAGAACAGGGGTGATTCACCAAGGGGTCCCATCACCATCCTCCTCAATTCGAAACTGAGGGTACATCACTAAGGGCATTCAATTGCTCTGTTTACATACAAGTGTGTATGCCATGTACCTATATGTTTTTGCATGTACATATTTATACTACAGACGTGTTCATAGATGCACACATACAGTATGTATGCATTTGTTTTCAGGGCAGAGATGTAGCAAGTCGTAGGCTGTCGTCATTCCTTAATTTTAATTATGGGATCTGAGAGAGCTTGCATGACACCAACCTGAAAATGGGCACTTGGTTGGGATCCTAACTCTGCCAGCATATGTAATCTTGTTCCCAGAAATGAGGAAATTTAAACAGGAAATAAAAAGAGTAATGGCGGAGTAGGAAGTGATACCGATAAATCTCCCCCAAACCTCAACAAGATCTTCAACCAGAAACAGAAAAACCTATCCTTGGAGCCTCCAGATGTTTTGCAATACACCCAAAGGTATGATCGAGCGAAAAATTGGCTAAATATATAACCAAACCCCGAAGGAAATAGGGAGTAAGAAATGCTCCGCCTTCCTCACTAACCTAAACAGGGCGGCTTTCTCTGGTAACTGTGAATATAGAAACTGAGGCGGGCAAAGGGGGTGAATAGATCCAGGCCGCAGCACAAACGGCCGAACCAGGCTGTGGCATAGAGATCTAAGCCAAGGAAAAACTGTTCCTGTGACAACCTGGGCAATACAGCTAACACTCGCGCCAAACCCAGACAAAGAAAGACAAGCGGGGCAGCCATTTTACCTGATCCCCTGGTAGCCGCATAGTGGGCGAGAGATTCCTTCCAAAGCCCCCGGAGGGTGCGCCCGTGTTATTCCACAGAGAGACAGAGTCAGAGGCCTTTGTGTGGGCCGAAAGCCTCCGGGCTGCCCCAGCACCCGGGGAGAGCCGCACACGGGAAGGAAGCGAGAGCTAATTCCAACACTGGAACTTTTCAGTGCGGGCGGGAGGTTTCACTCAGAGGGCGAGACTCCGACCTCAAATCCTGGTCTGTGCGCACGGAGAGTGGGAAGGAGACTCCTCCCAGCACCTCCGGAGTGGGAGCCCGTGTTGTCCCACGGAGGGGCAGAGTCGGGGGCCTTTGTGTGGGCCGAGGGCGGAGTCCTGGGCTGCCCCCAGCGCCTTGAAAGAGCGGCACACGGGGACGAGCGAGAGCCAATTCCAACATTGGAACTTTTCAGTGCGGGCAGGGGGTTTCACTCAGAGGGCGAGACTTCCAGTCTAACATCCTGGTCTGCGCGCGCAGACCCGCCCGTGTTACCGGACAGAGTGACAGAGCCAGAGGTCTTTGAGTAGGCGAAAGCCCCGGCTGATTATGCTAGCAGCTCTGACTGACTGAGCCTTACCCAGAGCCCTGTGCTGAGTGGAAATAAGAGTGGGGAGTTGACCGCTCTTTGAGCCTCTTACTATCCAGGCAGAGGCAGCAGCAACCCCATAGTTGGATTCTCAGGCTGCTGGTTGAGGAAGGAAAGACTAGGAGAGAGGCTCCTGGAACACGGACTCTCTCACTGTCGGAGCCTATAAACGCTAATGAGCCTTGACTGCCAACGAGACTGAAGCACAATACATGACATCGCCATAGAGACTTATCAACTGCAAACCTCTACCTGAGCGTGCCAAAGGGGCAGAACCCAGGGTACAAAGTCGCCGACCAGGAAGAGGGAGAGAAAAGAAAAAGCAAGAAGATAACCTCTCAAAATCAGAATAATCTGCAGACTTTATAACCTATCCCATTTTATTATATTTGTTCGTTTGTTTCTCTTATCTTCATCCTTGATTTTTTTTTCTTCTTTTTTCTTTTTTTTTTTCCTCCTCCAATTTGGTCGTTTAACTCCCTACCGGTCTTACTCTCTCCTCTCCTTGAACTACACTACCCATAAGTGTTACATCTCCCATTATCTTTTCTTTCCTCTTCCTTTCTCTCTATGAGGGTTGCACTCCAAACCCCTTAACTCTCTCTCTCTCTCTCTCTCTCTCTCTCCTCTTTTTTCTTTTTTCTTCTTTTAGTGGTTTCCTCTTTTTTTCTCTCTCTCTCTTCTTTTCTCCCTCTATATTAGTTTCTTCCTTTTTCCTTTACATCTCCTCTCATTCAAACCTCAATAACAAACAAATTATTTTATCTGGGACTCAAACTTATGTTTGTGGCATTTTGGGGGGTTTTTATTTCACCTTTTTAACTCACTAGCAGTGCTCCCATCCCTGGCTCTCCATTTTATCAAGCTCTTGTTCCACTAAATACAATAGTAATTTTTTAATTTGTCTCCCCATTTTCCTGTTTCCCTCTTACTCCTCTCATCATAACTCTTAGTCAACCAACACCTAAACGCAAATCATTTTATTCTTTTTTTTTTTTTAATAAATTTTTATTAATGGTAATGGGATGACATTAATAAATCAGGGTACATATATTCAAAGAAAACATGTCTAGGTTATTTTGTCATTAAATTATGTTGCATACCCCTCGCCCAAAGTCAGATTGTCCTCCGCCACCCTCTATCTAGTTCTCTGTGCCCCTCCCCCTCCCCCTAACTCTCTCCCTCCCTCCCATGTCCTCCCTCCCCCCACCCTTCATAACCACCACACTCTTGTCCATGTCTCTTAGTCTCATTTTTATGTTCCACCAATGTATGGAATCATGTAGTTCTTGTTTTTTTCTGATTTGCTTATTTCACTCCTTATAATGTTATCAAGATCCCACCATTTTGCTGTAAATGATCTGATGTCATCATTTCTTATGGCTGAGTAGTATTCCATAGTGTATATGTGCCACATCTTCTTTATCCAGTCTTCTATTGAAGGGCTTTTTGGTTGTTTCCATGTCTTGGCCACTGTGAACAGTGCTGCAATGAACATGGGGCTACATGTGTCTTCACGTATCAATGTTTCTGAGTTTTTGGGGTATATACCCAGTAGAGGGATTGCTGGGTCATAAGGTAGTTCTATTTTCAGTTTTTTGAGGAACCACCATACTTTCCTCCATAATGGTTGTACTACTTTACAGTCCCACCAACAGTGAATGAGGGTTCCTTTTTCTCCACAGCCTCTCCAACATTTGCTATTACCCGTCTTGTTGATAATAGCTACTCTAACAGGAGTGAGGTGGTATCTCATTGTACTTTTGATTTGCATTTCTCTAATAACTAATGAAGCTGAGCATCTTTTCATATATCTGTTGGCCATTTGTATCTCTTCCTGGGAGAAGTGTCTGTTCATGTCCTCTTCCCATTTTTTATTGGATTGTTTGTTTGTTTGTTGTTGAGTTTTATGAGTTCGTTGTAAATTTTGGATATTAGGCCCTTATCTGAGCTGTTGTTTGAAAATATCAGTTCCCATATAGTTGGCTGTCTGTTTATTTTGATATCAGTTTCTCTTGCTGAGCAAAAACTTTTAATTCTGATGTAGTCCCATTCATTTATCTTTGCCTTCACTTCTCTTGCCATTGGAGTCAAGTTCATAAAATGTTCTTTAAAACCCAAGTCCATGATTTTAGTACCTATGTCTTCTTCTATGTACTTTATTGTTTCAGGTCTTATATTTAGGTCTTTGATCCATTTTGAATTAATTTTAGTACACGGGGACAGGCTGTAGTCGAGTTTCATTCTTTTGCATGTGGCTTTCCAGTTTTCCCAACACCATTTGTTGAAGAGGCTTTCTTTTCTCCATTGTGTGTTGTTGGCCCCTTTATCAAAGATTATTTGACCATATATATGTGGTTTTATTTCTGGGCTTTCTATTCTGTTCCATTGGTCTGAGTGTCTATTTTTTTGCCAATACCATGCTGTTTTGATTATCGTGGCCCTATAATATAGTTTAAAGTCAGGTATTGTAATGCCCCCAGCTTCATTTTTTTTCCTTAGGATTGTTTTGGCTATTCGGGGTTTTTTATAGTTCCATATAAATCTGATGATTTTTTGTTCCATTTCTTTAAAAAATCTCATAGGGATTTTGATGGGAATTGCATTAAATTTGTATATTGCTTTGGGTAATATGGCCATTTTGATTATATTTATTCTTTCTATCCAAGAACAAGGAATATTTTTCCATCTCATTGTATCTTTTTTGATTTCCCTTAACAATGCTTTGTAATTTTCATTATATAGGTCCTTTACGTTCTTTGTTATGTTTATTCCTAGGTATTTTATTTTTTTTGTTGCAATCGTGAAGGAGATTATTTTTTTGAGTTCGTTTTCTAATATTTCATTGTTGGCATATAATTTTGTATCCTGCGACCTTACTGTATTGGTTTATTGTTTCTAATAATCTTTTTGTGGAGTCCTTCGGGTTCTCGATGTATAGGATCATATCATCAGCAAAAAGTGATAGCTTTACTTCTTCTTTTCCGATATGGATGCCTTTTATTTCTTTGTCTTGTCTGATTGCTTTGGCCAGAACTTCTAGCACCACGTTGAATAAGAGTGGAGAGAGTGGACAACCCTGTCTTGTTCCTGATTTAAGGTAGAAAGTCCTCAGTTTTATGCCGTTTAATAGGATGTTGGCTGATGGTTTATCATATATGGCCTTTATCATGTTGAGATATTTTCCTTCTATACCCATTTTGTTGAGAGTCTTAAACATAAAATTGTGTTGTATTTTATCAAAAGCCTTTTCTGCATCTATTGATAAGATCATGTGGTTTTTGTTCTTTGTTTTGTTGATATGGTGTATTACGTTAATCGTTTTGCGTATGTTGAACCATCCTTGAGATTCTGGGATGAATCCCACTTGATCATGATGTATTATTTTTTTAATATGTTGTTGTATTCGGTTTGCCAGTATTTTGTTTAGTATTTTAGCATCTGTATTCATTAGAAATATTGGTCTGTAGTTTTCTTTCTTTGTGCCATCCTTGCCAGGTTTTGGTATGAGGGTTATGTTGGCCTCATAAAATGTGTTTGGAAGTATTGCTTCTTCTTCAATTTTTTGGAAGACTTTGAGTAGAATAGGAACCAAGTCTTCTTTGAATGTTTGATAGAATTCACTAGTATAACCGTCTGGGCCTGGACTTTTATTTTTGGGGAGATTTTTAATAGTTTTTTCTATTTCCTCCCTGCTGATTGGTCTGTTTAGGCTTTCTGCTTCTTCATGACTCAGTCTAGGAAGGTTGTATTGTTCTAGGAATTTATCCATTTCTTCTAGATTGTTGTATTTGGTGGCATATAATTTTTCATAGTATTCTACAATAATTCTTTGTATTTCTATGATGTCTGTGGTGATCTCTCCTCTTTCATTTTGGATTTTATTTATTTGAGTCCTGTGTCTTTTTTCCTTGGTGAGTCTTGCCAAGGGTTTGTCAATTTTGTTGATCTTTTCAAAGAACCAGCTCCTTGTTTTATTGATTTTTTCTATAGTTTTTCTGTTCTCTATTTCATTTATTTCTGCTCTGATTTTTATTATCTCCTTTCTTCGGCTGGTTTTGGGTTGTCTTTGTTCTTCTTTTTCTAGTTCCTTAAGGTGTGAAGTTAAGTGGTTTACTTCGGCTCTCTCTTGTTTGTTCATATATGCCTGAAGTGATATGAACTTTCCTCTTATTACTGCTTTTGCTGCATCCCAGAGATTCTGATATGTCGTATTTTCATTTTCATTTGTCTGTATATATCTTTTGATCTCTGCGCTTATTTCTTCTTTGACCCATTCATTTTTTAGAAGTATGTTGTTTAGTTTCCACATTTTTGTGGGTTTTTCCCCCTCTTTTTTGCAGTTGAATTCTAGTTTCAAGGCTTTATGATCAGAAAATATGCTTGGTACAATTTCAATTTTTCTAAATTTGCTGATATTGTCTTTGTGGCCCAACATATGGTCAATTCTTGAGAATGTTCCATGTACACTAGAGAAAAATGTATACTCTGTCGCTTTGGGATGAAGTGTCCTGTAGATGTCTATCATATTTAGGTGTTCTAGTATTTCGTTTAAGGCCACTATATCTTTATTGATTCTCTGTTTGGATGACCGATCTAGAGCCGTCAGCGGTGTATTGAGGTCTCCAAGTATGATTGTATTTTTGTTAGTTTTTGTTTTAAGGTCAATAAGTAGCTGTCTTATATATTTTGGTGCTCCTTGGTTTGGTGCATATATATTAAGGATTGTTATGTCTTCTTGATTCAACTTCTCCTTAATCATTATGAAATGACCATTTTTGTCTCTGAGTACTTTTTCTGTCTTGTAGTCAGCATTATTAGATATGAGTATTGCTACGCCTGCTTTTTTTTTGGGTGTTGTTTGCTTGGAGTATTGTTTTCCAGCCTTTCACTTTGAATTTGTTTTTATCCTTGTTGCTTAGATGTGTTTCTTGTAGGCAGCATATAGTTGGATTTTCTTTTTTAATCCATTCTGCTACTCTGTGTCTTTTTATTGGTAAGTTTAATCCATTTACATTTAGTGTAATTATTGACACTTGTGGGTTCCCTACTGCCATTTTATAAATTGCTTTCTGTTAGTTTTGTATCTAGTTTGATTCTTCTCTTTTGTTTTTCTATCATTTGTTTTTGTTTGTTTGTGTTCCATACTTCTGTCCTCTGTTGCTACCTTTTTTAAGTCAAGTGTTTTTGTGGTGGTTTTTTTAAGGGTGGTTACCATTAAGTAATGAAAAGGGTACCTACCATATTCATTGTAGTACCCTATTTTATAAGTATTTCTGCACTTCATCATCCTTTGCTACTGTTAATCTCCATCCTCTCCCCCCTTTTTTTCCTTTGTTGTCACAGTTTAAGTTTGGTTTTATTGTGTTCTTGGTGGAGCTGTTACTTGTGGAGTTGTTTTCTTTTGTTCTTTGAATCTGGTTGGAAAACCCCCTTTAGTATTTCCTGGAGTGGGGGCTTTCTGTTGATAAATTCTCTCATCTTTTCTGTATTTGTGAATGTTTTTATATCTCCTTCCTACTTGAAGGATAGCTTTGATGGGTATAGTATTCTTGGCTGAAAGTTCCTCTCTTTCAGGGCTTTAAATATTGGGGTCCACTCTCTTCTAGCTTGTAGAGTTTCTCCTGAGAAATCTGATGATAATCTAATAGGCCTTCCTTTATATGTTGTACTCTTCTTTTCCCTGGCTGCCTTGAGAATTTTTTCTTTGTCATTGGTTTGTGTCATCTTTATTATGATGTGCCTTGGAGTGGGTTTGTTGGGGTTAAGAAAACTTGGTGTTCTGTTTGCTTCTCTAATTTGAGGCTTTAGTTCCTTCCACAGGCTTGGGAAGTTCTCGTCTATTATTTGTTTGAGTATATTCTCCATTCCATTTTCTTTCTCTTCTCCCTCTGATATACCTATTATTCTTATGTTATTCTTTCTGATGGAGTCAGACAATTCCTGTAGGGCTTTCTCGTTTTTTATTATTTTTGAGTCTCTTTCTTCTTCTCTCTGTTGTGCCTCAAGTTGTTTGTCTTCTATTTCACTAATCCTATCTTCAATCTGGGCTGTTCTGTTAGCTAAGCTTGTTACCTCGTTTTTCAGCTCGTGAATTGAGTTTTTCATTTCTGTTTGATTTGTTGTTATAGTTTCAATTTCCTTGGACATATATTCTTTGTGTTCATTGAGTTGTTTTCTGATCTCCCTATAGTGCCTTTCTGTGTTTTCTTGTATATCTCTGAGTATTTTTAAGATTTCTATTTTAAATTCTCTGTCATTTAGCTCCAAGGCTTCCAATATGTTAAGTCTTTTCTCCATAGATTTTTCCACATCTATTTGTGTTACCTCTCTTTCTTTTGTATCCATAATATTCGATTTCCTCTTTCTTATCGGCATCTGAGGGTGGTCTTATTGATAGCACTAATTAGAATTAATAAAGAGTAAAAAGAAAAAAAAAAAGGGTAAAACACCCCACAAAAAAAAAAGTAATAATTTATTATTTCCCCCTTTTTTTCTCTCTTCTCTTTCCCTCCTCTCCCCTCCTCAGGGAAATATCGTGCCTATAATGGAGGGCCTGATTTGGGGTGAAGAGTTCAAGGGGCAAAAAAAAGGGAGTAGGGACCTACTAAATGCAAAAAAAAAAATAAGGAAGAAAATCTTAGACAAGCATAAGATGATTTGCTTGTAAGTGATGGTCAACTAAGAGATATAATGAGAGGGATAAGAGGGAATCAGAAAAAAGGACCAAAAAAGAATAATAAAGAAGAAAAAATAAAAATAATAAGTAAAAATCTGTTGTATTAAGTGGAGCGAAGACTAAATACAATGGAGACCTTGGGTTGGGAGGACCCAAAATGCCAGAAAAATAAACAAACAAGAGAAAAAAAAATTAAAAACAAAAGCAAAAAAGAGAAATAAAGCCAAAAAAAAAGACTTGAGTCCCAAATTAACTAATTTGTTCGTGATTGAGGATTATATGGGAGGAAAGTAAAATGAGAAAAGAAAAAACGAATAGAAAGGAAAAAATAAGAAAAAGAGAAAAACAAAGGAAGAAATAAAATAGGAGGAGAAAAAAACAAAATAAAGCAAGACAAAAAAAAAAACAAAAAAAAAAACAAAAGAGGAGAGAGTGAGAGTTAAGTGTTTTGGAGTATAACCTTAAAGGAGGGTAAGGATGAAGAAGAAAAATAAAATGCAACACTCATGGGTAGTGTAGTTCAAGAAAGGGGAAGCATAAGATGGGCAGAGAATAGAAGGACCGAGGTGGAGGAAATAAAGGCAAAAAGATAGAAGAAACAAACAACAACAACAACAACAAAAATTAGTAGATCAAGTTGTAAAGTCTGTGGGTTTTTCTTGATTTTGAGAGGTTAACTTCTTCCTTTTTCTTTTCTCTCCCTCTTCCTGGTCGGTGACTCTGTACCCCAGGCTCTGCCCCTGTGTCACTCTTAGGTAGGGATTTGCAGTTGATGGGATTCTATGGCAATGTCATATAATTGGCTTTAGTCTTGCTGGAAGTAAAGGCTTGTTGGCGTTTGCAGGGTCCAACGATGAGAGAGTTTGCTTTCCTGGATTCTCTCTCCTAGTCCCCCCTTTCTGAATTAGCAGCCTGGTGATCCAGCTATAAGGCTGCAACTGCTTCTGCCTGGGGAGTAAGAGGCTCAAAGAGCTGGGAAATCCCCACTCTATCCCCACTCAGTGCAAGGCTTTGGGAAAGGCTCTGAGAGTCAGGGCCTCCAGTGTAATCAGGCGGGGGTGGGAGTCAATTGTTGTCAAGGTGACTGTTCAGCGCCTATCATTTAGTTGGACCTCTCAACCCAGGCTTTCCACACTTTGTAGCCTGTTTTTGCAGGGAAGAAGAGGCACTAGTCTCTGCTTACGACTAGTGTAGTATAGACCTTATTATCTGCCAAGTCCTTCTTGTTAGCGTTTATCCCTGAATATGGAGGCTCTATCAATCAGAAGTTGCCCCCGCCCCTTTAGCGAGAGGCACTGAAAAATATCACGCCTCTTGTCTTGGATCGCTGAACTGAGAGAGATCTTATCAATTAGAACCGAGGGTGCGCAGATTTTATGGGTTAAGCTAATTTCAGTGATTGGGTCGCAGCTGTGCTTCCGAAGGTATGTTAGGCTGCCTGCGCGCGCCCCTCCCCCAACGCTTGATTGTTAGCTTGAATGGCTGGGTGAGGTGCCCCGCCCACGGACAGAATCTCCCAAGCCTCTCCCGCTCGCCCCGCCGCTGGCGGCTGGACCGCACCAGGCGCAGGATAATGGAGCCCCCTGGGTGTGCGGGCCAGTAGGGCGCCCTGGGCGCGTGGAATGCCCAAGGCACGCGCGTGAATGGGGCGCTCCGGGCACCGGTGGCCGGCGACCCCCACTCGCAGTGTGCGGGCCGCTGGGAACGTCAGCGGTGCTCAACCGGACCGGGCGCACGCGCGGCGGCTCGTGGCGGCCGCTAGCGGTGGTGGTTTGCGGCAGCTCCCGGGGGCTCGCAGCGGCTCACGGTGGCGGCTCGCGTCAGCCGCTCGCGGCGGCTCACGGTTCCCAAGTATATGGGCTGACTCACCGCAGGCGCACTTCCTCGCGGCTTGAATGAGCGTCGCTGCTGCGGTATCTTCCTCCACACCCTCGTCTCTCAGATTCAAGTGATAACAGTCCTTTTGCTTTCAGTTTGTGTGGAACTCCGGAATGCTCCGAGGATAAATTTTTCTGTTTCTAGTTGATAAATTTGTTGTGATTTAGGGGAGAGCTGTTGGACGCACTTCTCACGGCGCCATTTCCGTGACGTAATCATTTTATTCTTGATCCAAATTTTTTCATTATTTGCTTTTTGTGGGTCCATACCACCACCCCTTTTTTATTTATTTATTTTTCTTCCCCCTTTATTACTTCTCCCCAATTGAGGCCCTCCATTACAGGCATTGTTTGTTCCATTAAATACAATATAATTCACAGTTCACCACAAGATTTTCTCAAGAAAGAGGGGAGAGGAGAGGAGAGAAAAAAAGGAGGGGGGGGATAATTTTCTTTTTTTAAATTTTTATTTTATTTTATTTTTCTTTATTTCATTATTAATTTTTTTAAAAAAAAACTTTTTTCAATTTTTTATTTTTTTAACTTTTTATTTTTTATTAAATCTCATTAATACTATCAACAAAACCACCCTCAGATGCCATTAAGGAAGAGAAAAACAAATATCATGGATACAAAAGAAAGAGAGGTAACACAGATAGAAGAGGAAAAAATCTATGGAGAAAAAATTTAATATATTGGAAACCTTGGAGTTAAATGACAGAGAATTCAAGATAGAAATCCTAAAAATACTCAGAGATATATAAGAAAACACAGAAAGGCAATTTAGGGAGCTCAGAAAACAACTCAATGAACACAAAGAATATATGTCCAAGGAAATTGAAACTATAAAAACAAATCAAACAGAGATGAAAAACTCAATTCACGATCTGAAAAATGAGGTAACAAGCTTGGCTAATAGAACAGGCCAGATAGAAGAGAGGATTAGTGAAATAGAAGACAAGCAACTTGAGGCACAACAGAGAGAGGAAGAAAGAGACTCAAAAATTAAAAAAAATGAGATAGCCCTACAAGAATTATCTGACTCCATCATAAAGAATAACATAAGAATAATAGGTATATCAGAGGGAGAAGAGAGAGAAAATGGAATGGAGAACATACTCAAACAAATAATAGATGAGAACTTCCCAAGCCTGTGGAAAGAACTAAAGCCTCAAATTCATGAGGCAAACAGAACTCCGAGTTTTCTTAACCCAAACAAACCTACTCCAAGGCACATCATAATGAAATTGGCACAAACCAATGGCAAAGAAAAAATTCTCAAGGCAGCCAGGGAAAAGAAGAATACAACATATAAAGGAAGGCCCATTAGACTATCATCAGATTTCTCAGCAGAAACCCTACAAGCTAGAAGAGAGTGGACCCCAATATTTAAAGTCCTGAAAGAGAGGAACTTTCAGCCATGAATACTATACCCATCAAAGCTATCCTTCAAATATGAAGGAGAAATAAAAACATTCACAGATACAGAAAAGATGAGGGAATTTATCATCAGAAAACCCCCACTCCAGGAATTACTAAAGGGGGTTCTCCAATTAGATACAAAGAACAAAAAAAAAATAAAGCCACAAATAAAAGCTCCAAGAAGAACACAATAAAACCAAATTTAAACTGTGACAACAACAAAAAGAAAGGGGGGAGAGGATGGAGATTAACAGTAGCAAAGGACAATGGAGTGCAAAAGTACTCACAAAATAGTGCGCTACAATGAACAGGGTAGGAACCCTTTTCATTACCTAAAGGTAACCACCATTGAAATAACCACCACAGAAGCACATGAGATAAAAAAGATAGCAACAGTGGAAAGATGTATGGAATACAACCAAATAAAAACAAAAGATAAAAAAATGAAAGAGAAGGATCAAACAAGACACAAAACTAACAGAAAGCAATCTATAAAATGGCAATAGGGAACTCACAAGTGTCAATAATTACAATAAATGTAAACAGATTAAACTCACCAATAAAAAGACACAGAGTAGCAGAATGGATTAAAAAAGAAAATCCAACTGTATGCTGCCTACAGGAAACGCATCTATGTAACAAGGATAAAAACAAACTCAAAGTGAAAGGCTGGAAAACAATACTCCAAGCAAATAACATACAAAAAAAAAGCAGGCGTAGCAATACTCATATCTGATAATGCTGACTACAAGACAACAAAAGTACTCAGAGACAAAAATGGCCATTTCATAATGGCTAAGGGGACACTGAATCAAGAAGACATAACAATTCTTAATATATATGCACCAAACCAAGGAGCACCAAAATATATAAGACAGCTACTTATTGACCTTAAAACAAAAACGGACAAAAATACAATCATACTTGGAGACCTCAATACACCGCTGACGGCTCTAGATCGGTCATCCAAACAGAGAATCAACAAAGATATAGTGGCCTTAAACAAAACACTAGAGCACCTGGATATGATAGACATCTACAGGACATTTCATCCCAAAGTGACTGAGTATACATTTTTCTCCAGTGTACATGGATCACTCTCAAGAATTGACCATATGTTGGGCCACAAAAACAACATCAGCAAATTCAGAAAAATCGAAGTTGTACCAAGCATATTTTCTGATCATAAAGCATTGAAACTAGAATTCAACTGCAAGAAGGAGGAAAAAAGTCCCACAAAAATGTGGAAACTAAACAACATACTTTTAAAAAATGAATGGGTCAAAGAAGAAATAAGTGCAGAGATCAAAAGATATATACAGACTAATGAAAATGACAATACGACATATCAGAATCTATGGGATGCAGCAAAACCAGTGATAAGAGGGAAGTTCATATCACTTCAGGCATATATGAACAAACAAGAGAGAGCCCAAGTGAACCACTTAACTTCACACCTTAAGGAACTAGAAAAAGAAGAATAAAAACAACCCAAAACTAGCCGAAGAAAGGAGATAATAAAAATCAGAGCAGAAATAAATGAAATAGAGAACAGTAAAACTATAGAAAAAATTAATAGAACAAAGAGCTGGTTCTTTGAAAAGATCAATAAAATTGACAAACCCTTGGCAAGACTTACCAAGGAAAAAAGAGAAAGAATTTATATAAACAAAATCCAAAATGAAAGAGGAGAAATTACCACGGACACCTTAGATATACAAAGAATTATTGTAGAATACTATGAAAAACTTTATGCCACTAAATTCAACAATCTAGAAGAAATGGCTAAATTCCTAGAACAATACAACCTTCCTAGACTGAGTCAAGAAGCAGAAACCCTAAACAGACCTATTAGTAGAGAAGAAATAGAAAAAACCATTAAAAACCTCCCCCAAAATAAAAGTCCAGGACCTAACGGCTATACCAGTGAATTTTATCAAACATTCAAAGAAGACTTGGTTCCTATTCTACTGAAAGTCTTCCAAAAAATTGAAGAAGAAGCAATACTTCCAAACACATTTTATGAGGCCAACATAACCCTCATACCAAAACCAGGCAAGGATGGCACAAAAAAAAGAAAACTACAGACCAATATCTCTAATGAATATAGATGCTAAAATACTAAACAAAATACTAGCAAATCGAATACAACAACATATTAAAAATTAATACATCACGATCAAGTGGGATTCATCCCAGAATCTCAAGGATGGTTCAAAATACGTAAAACGGTTAACATAATACACCATATCAACAAAACAAAGAACAAAAACCACATGATCTTATCAATAGACGCAGAAAAGGCTTTCGACAAAATACAACACAATTTTATGTTTAAGACTCTCAACAAAATGGGTATAGAAGGAAAAGATCTCAACATGATAAAGGCCGTATATGATAAACCATCAGCTAACATCATATTAAATGGCACTAAACTGAAGCCTTTCCCCCTTAAATCAGGAACAAGACAGGGTTGTCCACTCTCTCCACTCTTATTTAATGTGGTACTAGAGGTTCTAGCCAGAGCAATCAGACAAGACAAAGAAATAAAAGGCATCCATATCGGAAAAGAAGAAGTAAAGGTATCACTTTTTGCAGATGATATGATCCTATACATCGAAAACCCCAAAGAATCCACAAAAAGACTACTAGAAACAATAAGCCAATACAGTAAGGTCGCAGGATACAAAATTAACATACAGAAGTCAATAGCCTTTCTATATGCCAAAAATGAAACAATTGAGAATGAACTCAAAAGAATAATCCCCTTCACAATTGCAACAAAAAAAATAAAATACTTAGGAATAAACATAACAAAGAATGTAAAGGATTTATATAATGAAAACTATAAACCATTGTTAAGAGAAATTGAGAAAGATATAATGAGATGGAAGAATATTCCTTGTTCTTGGTTAGGAAGAATAAATATAATCAAGATGGCTATATTACCCAAAGCAATATACAAATTTAATGCAATTCCCATCAAAATTCCAATGACATTTTTTAAAGAAATAGAGCAAAAAATTATCAGATTTATATGGAACTATAAAAAAACCCCAAATAGCCAAAGCAATCCTAAAAAAAAAGAATGAAGCTGGGGGCATTACAATACCTGACTTCAAACTCTATTATAGGGCCACGACAATCAAAAGAGCATGGTATTGGCAGAAAAATAGACACTCAGACCAATGGAACAGAATAGAAAGTCCAGAAATAAAACCAGATATATATAGTCAAATAATTTTTGATAAAGGGGCCAAGAACATACAATGGAGAAAAGAAAGCCTCTTCAATAAATGGTGCTGGGAAAACTGGAAAGCCACATGCGAAAGAATGAAACTGGACTACAGTTTGTCCCCCTGTACTAAAATTAACTCAAAATGGATCAAAGACCTAAATATAAGACCTGAAACAATAAAGTACATAGAAGAAGACATAGGTACTCAACTCATGGACCTGGGTTTTAAAGAGCATTTTATGAATTTGACTCCAATGGCAAGAGAAGTGAAGGCAAAAATTAATGAATGGGACTACATCAGACTAAGAAGTTTTTGCTCAGCAAGAGAAACTGATAACAAAATAAACAGAAAGCCAACTAAATGGGAAATGATATTTTCAAACAACAGCTCAGATAAGGGCCTAATATCCAAAATATACAAAGAACTCATAAAACTCAACAACAAACAAACAAACAATCCAATAAAAAAATGGGAAGAGGACATGAACAGACACTTCTCCCAGGAGGAAGTACAAATGGCCAACAGATATATGAAAAGATGCTCATCTTCTTTAGTTATTAGAGAAATGCAAATCAAAACTGCAATGAGATACCACCTCACCCCTGTTAGATTAGCTATTATTAACAAGACAGGTAATAGCAAATGTTGGAGAGGCTGTGGAGAAAAAGGAACCCTCATACATTGTTGGTGGAAATGTAAAGTAGTACAACCATTATGGAAGAAAGTATGGTAGTTCCTCAAAAAACTGAAAATAGAACTACCTTATGACCCAGCAATCCCTCTACTGGATATATACCCCCAAAACTCAGAAACATTGATACGTAAAGACACATGCAGCCCCATGTTTATTGCAGCATTGTTCACAGTGGCCAGGACATGGAAACAACCAAAAAGCCCGTCAATAGACGACTGGATAAAGAAGATGTGGCACATATACACCATGGAATACTACTCAGCCATAAGAAATGATGACATCGGATCATTTACAGCAAAATGGTGGGATCTTGATAACATTATACGAAGTGAAATAAGTAAATCAGAAAAAAACAGGTACTGCATTATTCCATACGTAGGTGGGACATAAAAATGAAACTAAGAGACATTGATAAGAATGTGGTGGTTACGGGGGGAGGGGGGAAAGGGAGAGGGAAAGGGGGAAGGGGAGGGGCACAAAGAAAACTAGATAGAAGGTGACAGAGGACAATCTGACTTTGGGTGATGGATATGCAACATAATTGAAAGACAAGATAACCTGGACTTGTTGATCTTTGAATATATGTAACCTGATTTATTGATGTCGCCCTATTAAAAAAATAAAATTATAATTAAAAAAAATTTTTTTAAATAAATAAACAGGAAATAAAAATTCATGTTTGGTCATCTGGTCCACTTCTCTACCTGCCACCAAATTCTGCCACCAGGAAGCTTCTGGCCACCCGAGTCCTCCATACTTTCAGTGGCAGGGCTTCCCACCACCTCCTGGAGAAAACTGTACCCTCAGCGCCCAGAGGGAATGTCTCCAGCTTCCTAGCTACGACTTCTCGCCAGCCTCCTGTGGACCACATTTGACCACCCAGTTATCATATTCCTCCTTGGCCGCATGTCAAACTACACATTTATTTATCTTAATCTTGCCTCAAAATCAATTCTCTGAGTCCCTTAATCACTTTTATTGATCTTGGTTGAATTTTCTCTAATATGATGGCACCTCTCTGCTCCTGTACTACTTGACTCGTCTTTGCTGTTCAGCACTCAGCCCGGCTGCGTGCCCCACAGCAGGGAGGTTGGAGGATGGCGATTCACTACTGTCCCTCAGAACATTCACTCCTCCGCATTGTGTGAGACTCAAAAATACAGTGTAAATGAAATCTGCCAGCTTGCTATTTGCCCAGGTACAGTGTCTCCTGTGTTGTGTTTTGTTCTTTCTAGATCAGATTCTGACAAGAACACGGCTTCCCCTTACTAAGTGTTTGGTACATTTTTAGGTCATGACTCTGAATGTCTAAGGCCACAGGTCTAACCTTCCATCTGTAATTCTACTTCCTGTGTCCTTACTAGAATGTACTGCATGTCAGCTAAAATTTTAAAAACTATGTTTTTTGCAAAGATGAGGAGCCAGTTGTACATGCACAGACTTTATCTGATGAGTAGCAGAGAATACCTGGGAAGTAACACAAGAATCCCGGGTTCATTGCTAAGTCCGTGGGTTCTAGGATGTGGGAAAGGGCAACTTAAATTGTTGCTCCATATGGTGGGGGTGGGGTCAGGGAATTGATGAGACTGTACATGATGATAAGTACTACCCTTCTGTGTAAGGTACCAGCCACTTTTCTATGGGTTTTCTTTTTCATACATCCCGTATAAACTTAAATATTTCTGAGAGACCCAATTATCATGGCCAGTTTTTATAGATGTAGAAAGTAAGGCACAAAATCACTGCAAACATGCTGAAGATCAGTTTAGTTACTTACCTACTAAGGTGTCAGAGTGTGGGATTCAAACACAGACAGTCTGCAAAAGGACCTGCTGGTCAAGTCATTCTTAGTGACACAAGCCCACAGTTGGAAACTGAAGTCAGTAGACCCAGGTAGCAGATATCTGAGGAACCTGTCCTCACTTTGGTGATCAAAAATATATGTGTAAAACTTTCTCTGAGAGCCAAATTTCCAAAGTTGTTATGTTTACTAAGGGTTGTTCCAGATAGTAAGAAAGTCTGGCTGGAAAATGCTTTTTTATGTGACTCTAAAATAAAAATTGGTATTTTAATGAGTTCAAGTTCTCTTTAAAAATTGTTTGCCTGAAGATTGACAAACTGACTCTCATCCAAAAGAATATTCTTAAAACTTGCCTAGGTTGTAAAATTATTCTATTGTTTCTTTTCCATTGATTTGGAGTTGTGGGGGGGGGAGGGGGAGAGAGAGAGAGAGAGAGAGAGAGAGAGAGAGAGAAGCATGCACTCACCGTTCCACTTACTTGTTCCATTTAGCTATGCACTCATTGGTTGCTTCTTGTACAGGCCTTGACCGGAGGTTGAACCCACAACCTTGGCACACTAGCTTGATGCTTTATACGCTGTGCCCCCTAGCCAGAAGTAAAATAGTTCTTTATGAGTTTTGCTTCCTACATGTGCCTTGAGTTTCTTCACAACTTGTCTACACAAATCTAGCTGGAAAGAATTAATTCAGAAGGAAAGATGTTGGTCATGAGGTTCTGCCTGACCTACAGTATCCCTTTGGCTCTCATTGGAACAGCCAGTGAGATTCACCATTTGTGAGGTAGGCCACCTCAGCCAAGCTGAAATCAAGTGCATAGTCATCAAATTTCCCTTTTTGCATCACTTATGTTAAAATGGAAAGGAGTGTTTCTAGGAGATCCGATTGATGTTCCAAGGGACCTAGGAACTATTCCTTAAATATGAATGATGCTTGCAATGCATTACTAGCAGCAACCCCAAGTCAGCACTTGCAGAACTGTTCGAAGGAGCTGAAGATGAATTTCTCATTTCTTATTCCACGATTTTAGAGGCCCACAATGAGTTTTTCATCTATAACTTACTGCCTGTTACTAAGTGATTCTGGCTGTGTCAATAAATTTGTTCGCAGCTCTAATTGTGTTAATGAATTGAGTATAATTACACTTACAACATGCCATGAGTGTCTTCTGGCAAAACTCAGTAGATCTTTTCCAAAAAGATCTCTGTGGGGAAACACATACATATACAACATGACTTCTGTCATCACCATCTAGTCTCCATGGAGAAATGACTGAAATAAGGAATTCTAAAAGTGATGTTTTGAAGAAAGTTCTTCTCAGAATCAAGTTCTATTTAATTTGTAATGACTGCAATCTGTCCCTTGATGAAATTCACTAGGTTGCAGCCTTCTTTAGGACAATATGTATATTTTATTTGATCCTTATCTCCATACTTAATAGAGGGCCTATTACATTTTTTTTTAAATGTGAGTGAATGTGACCACATGGACAGTCATTCTAAATAGTTCCATTTGGGGCTGACAGAGGGAGAGGCACCTGTGTTTTTTGTCTTTCTGGTCATCTCCTTTGGGCTGATCAATAGTCTTGGAGTTTTCACATGCAAAGTTGTCTCTAATTCTCATAAAACCTACTGAAGGAGATACAACATTCCCCCCACTCTTATAAGTGAGGCAGGTCAAGTTCAAAGATGGTGAGTTACTAATCTGAACTCACACTTCAATAGGTAAGAGACTTGGTGTTCAACCCATGTCTGGATGACTCCAATAGTTGTGCTTCTTCATGTCCCCATGCTGTCTCCAGATGTCACGTGGAGAGTTAGGTGTGCTTATCAGCTACTGGCTGACAAAAATGCACCAGGGAAAATTATCAAGAGTTCCCTAGGCATTAAAAACTGTGCTTAAATAATTCCTTTGCCGAAATCATTTTTTAAAAATAAAGTCAGTTGACCGTTAAGAAATGTTTGCAACTCTTCTCAAGATATTTTATTTCCATGTTGTTTTCAAAGTTGAGAATGATGACTTAACAGTTCTGTCCTTGCACACTATAAGTATACACTATATGCTGCTCACTGGTGACAAATGGGCCGTTTGAATTGTTGTTTTATGAGACGCTGCTGCTGCACGGGTGCTACTTTTAACTTACAAGGACCCAAGAGCTTGTTTGGAAAATAAGGAAAAAGAAGTCAGGACCCAGACAATAGTCATTACTTATGGGCGCAATTAAGAGGGAAAAAATATCTCCCAACTTCTAGTGTAGTCAGAAGAGTAACATTCACTTCAATTTTGCCATAACCATTTACACAAAAAAAGTTCATGAGTTTGAGCTATTTTTCTAATGTTGAAAAGCCTTAGAGACGGAGAAACAGAATAATTTAACATTATACTTAAAAAGCCCAACCATGACAGGCCAGATGTGATTACCGCCCTGCAATAGCCCATCACCCTTTTGAGACGAGCTCCCTACGGTGGATTCTGGAAAAGTGCTGAGTTCCAGGCTGGTTGGGACCATGGCGTACAAAGGCAGGAGGCAGGCAGGGGGTCCAGGTCCCTCCAGCAGAACCACCTGAGGAAGCTAGGGCAGGTTGCAATGAGCTTAGGGACCTCTGTGCATTGGGAGAGCCTAAAAGAATGAGAATGTAACATGCATAATTGAGGGCAGATCAGATGGCAAAACAGCTCAATTTGTCCATGGAGCCAGGAGAAATGATACAAATTAGACAAGTAATCAATAGCCTTCAGATATACCAGTGAACATTGCTGAACTCCCCTCCCCGAGTCCCCAGCATATGTAATTCTGTCTCTGAAAAGGTTTCCTTTTGCATAGACACAGATAATACTTTTCACCACAGTTTTTAAAAATATATAGCAAGGGCCCTGGCTGGTTGGCTCAGTGGTAGAGCGTTGACCTGGCGTGTAGAGGACCCGGGTTCAATTCCCGGCCAGGGCACACAGGAGAAGCACCCATCTGCTTCTCCACCCCTCCCCCTCTCCTTCCTCTCTGTCTCTCTCTTCCCCTCCCGCAGCCAAGGCTCCATTGGAGCAAAGATGGCCCAGGCGCTGGGGATGGCTCCTTGGCCTCTGCCCCAGATGCTAGAGTGGCTCTGGTCACAATAGAGTGACGCCCCAGAGGGGCAGAGCATCGCCCCCTGGTGGGCAGAGCATGGCCCCTGGTGGGCGTGCCAGGTGGATCCCGGTCGGGCGCATGCGGGAGTCTGTCTGACTGTCTCTCCCCGTTTGCAGCTTCAGAAAAATACAAATATATATATATATATATATTTTTTGCTATATATATATATATATATATATATATATATATATATAGAGAGAGAGAGAGAGAGAGAGAGAGAGAGAGAGAGGTGTTATGTTTGGAGGCGCTGGAACAACCCTGCCTCTTCACTTATTTTTTTCAGGCACGTTTTTTTACGTAAAGGACAGTCAACCCTTATTATGTGCAGATTCTGTGTTTCTAAATTCTCCTCCTCACTAAAATTTATTTGTAACCCTCAAGTCCACTGCCATGGTGTCTTGTGAGCACTTGAGCACACATGCCAAGCGGTGAGGAATCTGTCACTTGAGGTTGGACACAGTGACACTTTGTCTCCTCGTCTCCATTCTTGTGTACGATAAACAAGTGTTCTTTTCACGGTCCACCGAGGGCTACCTTTTTCATATTATTGTGCGTTTTGTTGGTGGCTTTGCTATTTGAAATGGATCCCAGGGGCAGCACTGACGTACTGATTGGTGTCCCCAGGCACAAGAAGGCAGTGATGTGCCTCATAGGAGGAAACATGCATGTTACATGGGCTCCATTCGGGCATGAATCCCAGGGCCGTTGGCTGTGAGCTCAGTGTTGATGAATCAACAACATTAAATAAAGTGTCTTTAAACAGAACTCATGTAACACAAGGTTTTGTGTTAATCAGTTGATGAAAATGTTGTGACTAGAGGCTTGCAGGAACCTAACCTGTGTCTCCCCTAGAAGCTAAGCCTCTATATTTGCTAGTCCAGTGTTCCCGGGGACAATGAGTCTCACCCACAGGAAGTCCAGTTGAGACTGAAGAAGAGAAATTCAGTTTGGGCTCAATCCCAGATGAACACCCTGCCTCTCTCTCCTCTCTCTCTCTCTCTTCCTCTCTGTCTCCCAGGACTGGGTCATATTAACACTCACCTGGGGCTATCTCAGGCTGACCCTACAGGCAGGGGACACCAGAGGGGGAGCTGCAGGAGACTGCATGGGAACAGTGGATGCCAGGTCCCAACTGCCAGCCTTTCGTCGCTGTAAACAATGCCCAGCCCCACTGTTCATTTCTCCCACCTCTGTTATCCTGCAAAATCCACTGGGCACGACAGTTAACAAAATGAACGTTTCCTACCTGCGTAGAGCCGCCCACTCAGCGGTCTCAGGTTCGTGCGCTAACAGCAATCTGTAAGACTAAACAAGATGGACAGCTTCGATGCTCCAGGTCAATGCTAAGCGGTGGGAATGATGACTCAGTAGGTGTTTCTGATGCCCAATCATCTGCAAGTGACAGCAACAGCAGTGTCCCAGGTGAGGTGACTGATGGCTGACTCCCCATACAAGCCTGTCTCATCATGTGTGAAGACTGAGCTCCGAGGGTCAGAGCACGTGCCTCTGAGACTCCTGTGCCACTTCCCTCCCCTGCAGTCACACAGACACATGGTAAATACTTTCTGATTGTGGCAAGAATAAAGACAAAACTGGTTTCTCCTTGGAAGCCACATCCAGCAAGTTGCTGGAGGTCCCTTGGTGAGTTCAATCCAAGCCACCATCCACCTGCCTGCTCTCCAATGTCGCCTTTTTATGTGACATTAGAACAGTTTTTAAAGTATCTTCCCTTGTATAACAGAATTAAGTGAGGATCTCGAACAGTAGCTTTTCACAAAGCGAAGAGTAGGCGAGAGGGTAGTGATGAAAAGCAGCACCCAGCAGAGGCAGTAAAAGGGATGCTGGGGATGTGGGGATGTGTTTGGGGACCAGCATGGTCTTCACCGTGACACCTGTCCTATAAGAAAGAGAACACTTTCTGAGGATGTTCTCCTGCATTTCTCGGACTTGACCTAGAGAAGGCAAACTGAAACCAGTGCTGGTTGTGCCGACGGCGAGGCATGAGTTTGAGTTCTGGCTCTGCTGTTGACTAATTGCATCTCTATCCTCAGGATACTGGGAGGATTCAAGGAGATGATGTGTATGAATGTGCTTGCAAGGTGCTCTACACATGTGCCTGGAGGTTGTGTCCCCACTTCTGTAATTCCTCGCTGGTGTCTTTGAGAGCCCTGGGGGACAACTGTCAATGGTGCTGCAGCAGGAAAATTCTGCCAAGTGACCAGCAGCCTGAAAATGTGCCCAATTTGTGGACATTATTTCACTGTGTCCACTCCAAGGGAAGTTTCTTTCTCTGCAGAGGAGAGCCAGCCTGTCACCTTCACTCGGTGTCCTGCGCTCACCGCCATGTCCATCACACATATGGTGCCTGGCAGGGTGCACCTCCACCCCACGGCCCTTTCCGGAGAACATCTGCTAACCCTGCCAGCCTGAAGCCTCCAACCTCAGCATCACCTTTTCCCTGGTTTCTTGCTGAATCAACCAATTAGCTCAAATCGTCTCTGACTGCTTTGAACCATGTCTTGTTAAAACATGGGTGGACGGGGACCTGGTGAGGTCCAAAAGTCACCTAAGAGAGCTGAGCCTCCTCATGCAGCCCCATGCTCACATTTCTCTCTTCTACTTAGCATACTTAGACGCTTTAGTGCACAAGTTGTGAACATGACTTCTGGAAGCATTGCAATGAGGAGGCTGAGCAACACGTTCATTGAAGCAATTCTTGTGACATTTCCTCCAGGATCTTCCCACCACCAAGAAGCTAAGCTGCATGATTTATTTATTTTTTTAAATGACTAACTGACACTGAGCTCAGGCGATCAATGACAGATCACAAATTATCTTTCTTATAACAGCTACTCCTCGCTCACAGTGTCGCTGTGACAGTCCCAATACCTGTGCCCCAAAGAGTCAAGAGTCGCACTGAGATGTCACTGGCTCTGTGTCTGGTTGCTAATAGAACTGAATGCTCTCTGAGATGAGCGTTTTCTGGCAAGTTCCCAAGGAAGGCTGCCACCAGGATACCCACCACTTGTGCAAACTGGGTCGAGGAGGGTGCAGAGGCATCGGGTTGTTCTTGGAAACCCTACCTAGTGACCGAGTATTTTGCCTGCCTTAGCATAGTTGTCTTGCTCTGATTCCAAATACTTGGTTTCTAAGTTTGTAATCAGGAAGCTGCAAACACTAAATAGGTACTTAACCTTAAGGGAAGCCTGTAAAAGTGAGCTTTGTATGTATATATAAATATGGCACATGAGACACTTCCATGAGCTTTAAAACGACACTTTGAAGGTTCTCTATTCTTCACAAGTGAGATATTTTCATCAGCAGATGACTCCCCTTCACTGGCACCACTGTGGATTCCTCCATGCGAGAGTTGTGCCACTTTGTTCCACACAGGATGCGTTCACAGGGTGTTCCACGCCCATCTATTAATCAGTTTCTCATGCCACCTCCTGAAACTTCTACCTATGAAAATCTCCACAATGCCACACAAACAAAGCCGGCTTCTCAAAGAGGATACCTACCTTAAGTACTTGCAGATCTCCTGGATACTGCCATTGACTTTTTTTTTTAAGATGATGGAGCTAAAATACACACAAACCAAGCTTTTCTCGCCACTTAAAACTCTCTCTTCTGACCCAATGAATTACTTTAAGTTTGCATGCTCGGTGTAATTAGTGCATATGGTCCAGCTGTGAAGAACTAGCTGTGGACCCCTAACTTATTATTAATTAGGCTCATTAAAATGCAAGTAAGAGAACATTGCCTGGGTAAACAATACATTATGTCAAAAAGTCATTACTTGACGAGAGCTAGTCATCCTAACTCCAGTCATTACGGATGTTTTGTGTAGGGTTGTTGTTGTTGTGTGTGTGTGTGTGTGTGTTTTAAAGTGCCGTGGATGCCAGTTAGCGGCTTTGAGTGACATCAAGGACAGACACGGAGGCCCGGAAGGAAGCCGGGGGACCATACCGCAATTCTCCTCCCTTCATCTCAAAATTCGTCTGGGGGAGGTTAAAGGTTGACAGCCCAATGACAGGCCTTCTTCAGCCGCCATGGTGTCACAGCAGGAGCACGTCAGGAAGATTTCCCCAGCCCCTCTGAATTTCTTACATGTTCTCATTTCTTTTCCTGTCTCACAGGTTAGGGAGAGATCGGCAGCATGGTGACAGACACCTGAGAGAGAGAGAGAGATGTGCATGGTGCCCATTAGGATCCAGGGGACTGGCGAGGGGAAAGGACACCTGAGCCCAAGTGGGAAGTTGCTCCTGATAATCGTGCCACATTGGAGAGGAGAGAGAGCAGGCTAGACCAGTCCAGAGGGACATTGCACACTGACCCCATAGCCTGTGTTTGGGGGCACTTTTCCCAGGGACTAGCTAGGTTCACTGAGATGCCTGGCCCCTGGGAAGCATGCCTGCCACAGCCTGGGACACAGCAGCTAGGTCAGCTAACTTGGTGGAGGTCTTCCCAGTCCAGTGGACCACGAGACCACAGGCTGTTGATGAATGAACGCTGGGATTCCATACTCCATCCCTTCAATACCCCAGCTTCAGGGTCCGACCCTGCCATCAGGATCTTTGAAGGTCTTGGGTCTGATTTTCCTGCAGGTATCATTTCTTCTGTGTGGTTCTTTGTGTGGAAGCAAGAGAAGCAGCCACTCACACGCCAGCAGATCTCTGGAGTTCCAGAATTGCTTCCTGCCTTTAAAAGTCCATGCACGCGTCGGTATAAATCACCATGGGGATGCAGGCTCTGGTCTAAACAGATCAAAAGAGGCTATTGACAGATGCTGAAATGAGTGTCTCCCCTTAACACCGGGTCAATTGATAAGTGTCTGACCTGGACTTTTGACTGATGTGAGGAGCTGTCAAGAATAAATCGTCTTTTCCAGTGATGACAGCAATGTGGGAGGGGAGGCAAGACAGGAAAGGGAAGCCCAGGAAAGGACCTCCCTCCCTGGTGGACGTCTATGTCCCCCCAGGTGCACCCCTGGCAACGTGTGCTGATTACGTTCTGCACCTATGCTGGAGAAGGGGTTGGGAAACCTAGTCAAATCTCAGCATTCTAGGAATCAAACCTGGAAGAAATGAAAGTTCATCCCAATCACATAGACCATCACCACTGATTTCTTTTTCCCCCCTATTTCAAAACAACTCAGAGGAAAATGTCAAATTTAAAGTGAAATTTTCTCACATGCTCATACAAGATATGTAGCCCTGGACAAAAATGTGCATGGGAGTAGGAGAGACGGCTGGAAACATGGAGTCTGTGCTGGTCCTAGTTTAGCATTTGGGCATGTGACTTCTCTGAGGGGAACATCATCCCGTACATTCTTATTTTAATCCAACTAATGTCAGCAAAGTTACTTCATCCAGGTGCCCCTCCACGTGTTCAGAGGCTGTAACTGTTCAATGGAGCTTTTCACTTTTGAGTTCTGATGCTGCCTCCTGGCGGACAGCAGGATTCCATGGTGAAATCCCAACGCTCCCCAAACCCACAGTGCCCTTGGCATAGGGGCCATCGCCGAACCTCCACCAGGATGCGTACCCAGCCAGAGCCTGTGCTAACTGACTTTCTCATCAATTCTTAATGTGTCCCTGTGGTCCCTACAACCTGTCATGCTTTGTGATTCATCTCGTGGTAAATAGCCACCTGTGGGGACTTTGCCTCTAACAGGCTCCAGTATATATGTCTCTTCCCTGTATTCCCAAGAGAGTTACTCTTTCCACTGGGAAATCAGACCCACAATGCTGAGTGAATTCCAAAGGTAAAAATGTCCAGGCATTACTTCGAACAGTGCAGGCATCAAAACCCCGATTTCCCGGCCCTGGCTGGTTGGCTCAGTGGTAGAGCGTCAGCCCGGCGTGCAGAAGTCAAGGGTTCAATTCCCAGCCAGGGCACACAGGAGAAGCGCCCATCTGCTTCTCCACCCTCCCCCCTCTCCTTCCTCTCTCTCTCTTCCCCTCCTGCAGCCGAGGCTCCATTGGAACAAAGTTGGCCCAGGCGCTAGAATGGCTCTGGTTGCAACAGAGCAACGCACCAGATGGGTGGAGCATTGCCCCTGGTGGGCATGCCGTGTGGATCCCAGTTGGGTGTATGCGGGAGTCTGTCTGACTGCCTCCCCATTTCCAACTTCAGAAAAATACAAAAAAAAATAATAAAAAAAATAATAAACCCGATTTCCCTGCTGTCCTAGAGTGAAATCCCCTGTAACCTTTGATTTAGTGCCCACTAGCACTCTATAAATACTATATCTAATATGGTTCTTACAAAACTATTCTAAGATAGGTATTATTTCCCTCCCATTTTATGGAGGGAGGGGGGAATGAAAAGAGGGAGGGAGGAAGGAATAGAGGAGACACAGTAGAGAGGAATGTCAGAAAAGAGTAGGGACCAGATCACATCGAACCTTTTTGAATTCTGGGAAGGACTTTCAGTTTCATTCTGAGTGAGAAGAATGACAATGTTCATCACTAGGGTGAAGTATTTTATTCTTTTCTCTGTGTGTATAAGGAGCTACTGTGGTCCAATTTTCTCTGCCTCTGACAGGATTGGTTGAAGAACTCTATGAACTTGTTGATAATGTATCTTAAATGATCCTCTTGCCTGCCTCAGTCTAGATCTTTATCTATATATATGCAAAATAGGTTTACCATTGTTTATATGGAAAATAATGCAATAATCAATACAGAATGATATAAGAATAAGCTCTTTTGTGTACTCACAGCTATAAATCTACTTTTGCCACACCCTGTATATAGTCTCCAAGAGTTTGTATATTTGTCTCAGGAAAGGAACTAATTAGTTTAAAAATAAGAAAAAAAAAAAAAAGATATGACAAATGTAGGAGCTATTCACAGAACTGTCACCCAACCCTCACAACAAATTAAAAGCATCAGACTTTAATTGTTATCAGAAGGGTTCCAATGTCAGTGGAGAGAAAAAGAGCCATTAGCTTCCACACCGCGCCAGGGTTGAGCAGCCCTGCCCGGCTCCATGACCTCTGCTCCCGGCAAGTAGCATCACTTTAAGACAATTCCACATCTGGGCAAAGAAATGTTCAGTAACCGAGAACCGCTGCAGGCTTGGCTGATACCTTGTCCTGTCAGTTTGTGAAATGTTTGTGCCTTTACCCTAGAAGGCAGAACATTACCTTGTGAGGGCCTCATCTAACTTTCCCCTGGGCTGGAAAGGCCCCTTCCCCCCCGCATGAGGTGGATGGCCTGCAGGAAGACGTGTTCCCCTGCTCCTCTCTGTGTCAGGGCTGCAGAGGCGGTATCCGACCGCATCCCTGCCCTCCCCTTCCCTCTCCATCACACACTGACACACGGAGCCCATGTCGGGAAACTCATGGCTAATTTCATTATTTGGGAGAGAAAAATGTAAATGAAGCTAGACAGCTGGTGCTCTCCTCGAGCTGAGAGTGGTGGAGGGCCGGGCCCTCATCAGCAGCCCTCACTCCCTCCTGCTCAGACAGGTCCTGGTGGGGGTTAGCGGAGGGCTTGGCGGAGCCACAGGAGCAGATGGTCAGGAGGGGAGAAGATGGAGAAGCCCCACGTGCTGGGGAGGCCAGGGAAGGTGCAGTGTCAGTTACCTGGGCAGACAGATGGAGCCTGCAGGACAGGGATGGAGCCCACAGGACAGGATGGAGGTCGCAAGACAGGACGGAGCCCACAGGACAGGGACGGAGCCTACAGCACAGAGACAGAGCCCACAGGACAGGGTTGGAGCCCATAGGACAGGATGGAGTCAGCAGGACAGGGACGGAGCCCTCAGGACAGGATGGAATCAGCAGGACAGGAACGAAGCCTTCAAGACAGGATGAAGTCAGCAGGACAGAGACAGAGCCCACAGGACAGGGATGGAGCCCACAGGACAGAGACGAAGCCCACAAGACAGGGATCAGGACAGGACGGAGCCCACAGGACAGGGACGGAGCCTACAGGACAGAGACAGAGCCCACAGGACAGGAACGAAGCCTTCGGGACAGGATGAAGTCAGCAGGACAGGGACAGAGCCCACAGGACAGGGATGGAGCCCACAGGACAGAGACGAAGCCCACAAGACAGGGATCAGGACAGGACGGAGCCTGCAGAACAGGGACGGAACCCACGTGTGCAAGAAAGACCACTAACTTTATTTTTCTATCACTGACCTTTATTCTGTTTTCTGGCCACACCCAGCTGGGGGTGGGGATGGCAAGTAGGTTTCATTCGCACCCTCCTTTCCTGTAGAGCTCATGGAAATATGGGGAGGGGGGCTTCGAAAGTTCCAAGGGACGAGCAATAAGTTCTCCTGTCACCTGTCCACATTGCTCTCCTCTGAGAAGCTCATCATCCCTGCAGGGTCAGGTGTCCACACAGCCTTCCCTTCCCTGGTATCTCCTTAGAGACTCTTCAGCTCTTCTGGGCCCAGAAACCCAGTGCTTGCCCACTCTGTGGTCTCCCAAGATTTCAACCAAGACCCAGGCTCAAGGAAGAAACAAGACACTCTCCCCACCAACCCTCCCAAAATGGCGGTTAATATTTCAAAGATATTTACTGATTGTACAGAAAAGAAGAAAAGATGGGCCTGGAAGAATGGGATGGGTCTAGTACCCAGGTCTCCCTGAGCTGCTCAGTTAGCAGATGGATGTTTTAGGTTGGATAAGGCCCCCCTACTCACCCCATAGCCTCTGATTCCGGAAACTGTCTCTGAGGTCCCTGAGGCCTCCTGGGGAACTTAAATAACATTCCAGTCTGAGGATATGATTTCTGTGTATGTCCAGTTTATTCCAAATGGGCACCTAAAGCCCTGGAAATAGTGAGTACAGCCTGGTCCCCAGGGTCAACGTCATTGGAAGAGTCAGGATAAGGGAAGGAGGAGCTTGATGCATAGACTTGATCATGGCCTTGAGAGCATCCCACTGATTACAGCAGTGCTGATCAACCTGGTCCCTACCACCCACTAGTGGGCGATCCAGCTTTCATGGTGGGCGGTAGCAGAGCAACCAAAGTATAAATAAAAACATAGATTTAACTATAGTAAGTTGTTTTATAAGGATTTATTCTGCCAAACTTAGCGAAAATCCGACATAAAGTACTTGGTAAGTAATTATTATTATATGCTTTAACTTGCTGTAACTCTGCTTATAAATTGTATAAAGTTACTTCCCTACTTTATAAATCACCATTACTGTGGAACCGGTGGGCGGTTAGAAAATGTTACTACTAACAGAGATACAAAAGTGGGTGGTAGGTATAAAAAGATTGACTACCCCTGGGTTACAGGAATCCCCCTCTTTCACCAGGATGGTTTGCCTGAGGCCCATAATTACTTTGCTGTGATTTTCTTGCTTTGTACTCACTTTGACTCTGTAAAATAGGGATGTTTAAAGGCTGGGAACAAAGCAAAAGTGTTATCAAATGTAAAAGTTCTGGTGCCAGCCTTGTGTCTCAGCTGAGGGCCCTAACTCCCCCCATTTGGCTGGGTTCCCTTCTTGTCCCCTCCTTCCCACCCCATACCAAGAGGCTCTGCAGGCTTACCTTCTTCCCGTTCTGTTCATTCGTTCATACCTCATTGTGTTGGCATGACCATATCCCATCCTACAGCGAGCCAAGTGAGACAGACCTTCCTGGTCTCTGATCCCTGGGACGTAAATAGGACTGTCCCTGTGTGAAATCCTAAGTTCTTCCCATCTACAAAATAACCTTCGAATGACTCTGGTCTTCAAGAAACTGACCCAGCTGCTGGAAGTCCACCCTGTTCTGTCTTTCATGGGAACAATGTAGAAATCATCCCCTGTTTAACTCCTAATGGAGCCTACACAGAGTAAAGTATAAATGTTTGCTGATGTCATTATATGCTGACCGTAGTTTCTCTGAGATTATCCCCCATGCAAAACCCAGAGGCTTTTGATCCCTATTAATCCTAATAATAACCAGGGAGAAAGAGAAACTGAGGCATGGCAGATGTTTGGCTCAAGGTCATGAGTCACGGAAAGAAGCCAGCGCTTTTAGATCCAATGATCTTAGTTTATGTATCTTTTGACTTCTAAATACTTTCCCCCTTTTTTTACACACTGATGCACGGCAACATGGGTTATTGCCTTATCCTTATCCTCTTCTTCCCGGTGGGGACAGTGGTGCTCAGAGAAGCTAGATCTCTTGGACCAACGTGCAGGGGCTCCTCAGCTCCCCGCCGCCCGGACTCTGTGTGAGGGGCCGGTCGCTGAGCCCTGCAGCTGTGCAAACGGTCTGTAAACACTGTAATGGGATTTGTTCACCGCTTCTACATGCTTCTGAAAGGGAATGTCACAGCACATCGCTCAGGGAGCTAATGACACATTGGTGGGCTCTGGTCCTTGTTTAATTCACTCTTCCCCACACCGACGGCGCGGGGCTGCCTGCGGGGCTGCCTGCGGGGCGGCCGCGTGCCCTGAAGTACTCCGCCACTGGGCCGTTCCACTTCTCCGCAGCTGCCGCCCTGGGTGGTTTCTGAAGTTCAGTTATTGCTCCACTTGCTGTCACGCAGCTCTCCCAGCAAGAATGTAGCAGTTGGTTTAAGAACAGTTGGTTTAAGAAGGCGTCAAATCCATGTGTTCGGGTCGCTGTGGCAAAAGCTGACCCCACTGAGAGGCCTGGCCTCTCAGGACAGCCTTTGCGGTCGTGCCCATACGCATAGCTGGAGGCACAGGCTGGCCTTGTCTGCCTTGTTATGAATTGTCCCCACCTACCTTGCCCCCAAATTCTTATGTTGAAGGCCTAGCCCCCAAGGACCTCAGGATGTGACTTATTTGGAAAAAGGGTCACTACAGATATAATTAGCTAAGATGAGCTCATGCCAGAGGAGGGTACCCTTACCTATTGCCCTTAGAAAACGGAAATTTGGACACAGAAACAATCCCGCGTGGAGAATGCTGTGGGAAGATTGGAGTCGCACTAGCATAAGCTGAGGGACCGGCAGAGCTGGGTGGGAGGCGAGAACACCTCCTTCCCCAGAGAGGGAGTGTGTCCTGCCAACACTGTGCTAGGAACTCTAGCATCCAGGACTGGGAGACAATCAATATCTGTTGCTTAAGTGACTCAGTTTGTGGTACTTTGTTATGGCAGCCTTAGGAAACTGGAGATACTATGATCTGGCCCATGCTCTTCTCATCCCCCCACCCCCAAAAACCTCTTTAAGAGCCCCAAGCAGCCAGGGAACCCCCAGAGCTCTGGGGTCCAGTGATAACTTCCAAAGATGGCTTTGCCCTCCTAGGCAGTGCCCAGCGCTAGGGGTCCGTGAAAGAGGGAAAATCCCAGCATTCCCTGTGGAGTTCTAGAAAGAAGGGTCTAGAGGAACACAGTTGTAGCCAAACTATGTCTACACTGGCCTCCACCGACCAGTGAAGGACACCATGACCACCCCACCTGTGTCCTGGAGCCCCCTGCACGCTTGGGCGGTAAGGTGCTGCTGTCTCCAGTCCCAAAGTGATGTAGACTTCCAGTTAGGAGCAGACAGTGCTGATGCTATCAGTCCATCATTTTATAGTCTGTTCATCTTAGAGTCTACCCATGTGTCTGATGAGCACGTGTGTTGCCATGAGGATCCTGTCTAGTTCATTTTGGATTGTGCCCGGCAGGTGACAGTGTTAATACACAGTCTGACCGCCCCCTGCCCACCCCACCCCCATCATGTGTGTGATTCCTCCACACCCAATGACGCCAAAGGACCCTCTTCACTTGGAAGCTCATTCTTCTCCATGCCACAGGCCCAAACTAGTCTCATCTTTTTCAGATTCTGTCTGCCCTTGAATCATTTCTGAATGTTCTCATGCTAACCCCAGCATCTCGTGTCCTGTTGGCTTTCTACATGGGCCTTCCAGGACCTGCCCCTGTCTCTGTCCTGCCAGGCTTTTGAGTTCCACCTCTGTGCTCACTTCCTGCTAACCCCCAACCCCCACAGCTCTGTTCACAGCCACATGGAACTCTGTGTGGTACTGTGAATGCCCTGGGCTGGTCAACACTATGTCCTTCTGAGCAGCCCTTCTGATCCTAAGAGTGCTTTCCCTACTCCTTAAGGTGATTGAGAGGTATTTCCACTCAACCATCATTCCTCCAGGAGGCCATTCCTGATCCCCATTTACGATGCCTCTTCCCTGCACCCAGAAGCACCCTGTACCTTATCCCTCACTGTGGATCTCGTTCTGGAAGTGCTCTAATCTTCTCTGTCCCACCTTGGACTTTGCATCCAGTGAGAATCATGATAGATAGATAGATAGATAGATAGACAGATATCTGTACACATACATATGGCTGTCACAAAACAAAATGCTTATGTGATTTAGGCTTGTTTTTTTACTGGAAGAAAAGGACAATAGTTGAAAGCTTTAGAATCTTTACAAAGAACTGTGGTGCTGCGGCTTTCTTTTTGAAAGGTTGCCTTTCCACTCTTCCCAAGGAATCATCTTCCCAAGGTTTTAAAAATACAAGGCTGCCTGCACATCTTTGGGACAGGTTCGCGGGTGGGCACCCTCTCCCCAGGCCTCCTGCGCAGGCTCGCCAGAGTGAGCTGAGTCAGTGGCAGGCTGCTGCACTCCCGGGCCCCTGCAGCCCTGGTCGATCTGGAGGCCCCGGGCTCACACTGGCCAGCCGGCCCTGGGCTTATGCTGCCTAGCCACAGGGACACAGTGCCAATCTCCAGCCTCCCTGCTGTGAGAGCCAGCAAGAGGACCAATTAGTGCAAGCTGTGATGTGGAGATAGGTCCTCCGAGGACCAAACCCCTCCCTGCTCTCTTGGCAGAGGTCACTGGAAGGGCCATCAGATGTCAACAGCCTTCCATCACTCCTGCCACACACAGGGAGCTTCCCGGCACCTGGCCCAGGCTCATCCTGGCCGCAGCCATCGCTCCCAAGCGGTCCCACCGCCCATGGTTCTTCTGGCTCCCTCCTGGATGGAGAATCAATTGGCTAAGGGCACCTTTGGTTTTTTAATCCAAGGTAGGAGTCTGGAAGTGAAGGGAAGCACTTTTAGGAAAATAAACCTGTGGCTTTCTGTCCATTTTGCAGAATAAGAAAATGTCCTCGACACAGTCAGGAGCTTCCTGTTTTGAGAACATCTGAATGAAAGGAGGCACCGATGTTTTAGACTTACCCGTGCACCAACGTGTGGCACAGCTTTAAAAAATACATTGCTTTATACTGTTCATTGTGGCCAAGACATGGAAACAACCAAAAAGCCCTTCAATAGAAGATTGGATAAAGAAGATGTGGCACATATACACTATGGAATACTACTCAGCCATAAGAAATGATGACATTAGATCATTTATAGCAAAATGGTGGGATCTTGATAACATTATACGGAGTGAAATAAGTAAATCAGAAAAAAACAAGAACTACATGATTCCATACATTGGTGGAACATAAAAACGAGACTAAGAGACATGGACAAGAGTGTGGTGGTTACCAGGGGTAGGGGGAGGGAGGATGCAGGAGGGAGGGAGGGAGAGATTTAGGGGGAGGGGGAGGGGCACAGAGAAAACTAGATAGAGGGTGACGGAGGACAATCTGACTCTGGGCGAGGGGTATGCAACATAATTTAATGACAAGATAACCTAGACATGTTTTCTTTGAATATATGTACCCTGAATTATTAATGTCATCCCATTAACATTAATAAAAATTTATAAAAAAAAATACATTGCTTTATAACTCTGCCAATGTGAGTAGATGATCAGATCCTGCAGAATCTTTTGTGTAAGACAGGGTACAATAGGAGATGGCCAATACGTCACATGTGAAAAAATTGTTTTTAGGAGAACTTGCTTTGTACAAAAAATGTTTTCTCTATAGTACTTGCTGATAGGTAGATAACTGGATGATTAATGCTTTTTTCTTTCTTTTTTTCTTTTTTTTTTCCTTTAATCAACTCTTAATTTGTTCATTTAATTTCAAATGAGAAATAGATGTGTAATCCAAAAAAGCCATTCATTCAAAATCCTTCTCTCAAGTTCCAGAGTATGTTACATGGTTTTGGCAAGCGACAGGCCCCTTCTGCAATCGTGATCTGATTCAACCAACAACAAAGCCATGGAGACCTTTCAGCTGTTTCGGGAGGCAAGGCAGCTTAGAAACTCAAGGAAGCCCAACAGGATGGGCGTATAGAGTGAACTTTGTAAATGTACCATCCTCAAAGTGGTGGATTGCCCAGATGCAATGTTGTAGGTTACAACTTGGAATTCAATAGTTTGGCTTTGTTTTCTTCCTGGCCAAATAAATAGATACAATCACTTTTATACATGATGCCTATATCTTTTACTGTCCCCAGAGGCACAGTTCCTCATCACAAGGGTTCCATGACCTTCGCCTCCCCTCCCTATCCCTGAGCTAGCCCCAGAGGGAGTTGTGAAAGGCAGCTGAGCTAGTTGGGAGATGGGGAGGGTTTTGTGAATCTAGTGTGAGATGCTGGAAAGGAAGAGACAGCTTGACCCCGCCAGTGGAAGTCAGTCATTACCTCTCAACAGACGCCACAGGGAGAGGACACAGCTGAAACAAGTGGAGGTTATGAATAGGTGGAGCACAGAGGATCTTTTAGGGCAGTGAAAATACTCATTTATGATATAATGATGAGTAAATGTCAGACCTTTGCCTAGGTCTGTAGAATAGACAACACCAAGAGTGAACTGTAGCCTGACCAGGCAGTAGTGCAGTGGATAGAGCATTGGACTGGGACGTGGAGGACCCAGGCTCGAAACCCTGAGTTGCTGGCTTGAGCTCAGGCTCATCCGGCTTGAGCACGGGCTCACCAGCTTGAGAGAGGGGTCACTGGCTTGAGCATGGGATCATAGACATGACCCCATGGTGGCTGGCTTCAGCCCAAAGGTTGCTGGCTTAAAGCTCAAGGTCGCTGGCTTGAGCAAGGGGTTGCTCACTCTGTTGGAGCCCTCCTCCACACTCCATCAAGGCACATATGAGAAAGCAATCATTGAACAACTAAAGTGCCACAAGGAAGAATTGATGCTTCTCATCTCTCTTCCTTCCTGTCTGTCTGTCCCTATGTATCCCTCTTTCTGTCTCTCTGTCTCAGTCCAAAAAAAAAAAAGAGTGAACTGTCACATAAACAATGGACTGCGGATGATGATGATATGTCATTGTAGACTCATCAATTGTGACAAATGTCCCGCTCTGGTGGGGGATGTTGACATGGCTGTGCACATGTGGGGGCTGGAGGGATAGGGGAAATCTCTGTACCGTCCCCTTAATATAGCTGTAATATTAAACTGCCCTAAAAAGTAAAGCCTTTAAAACAGAGAAACAAGTGGGAAGAGTTAGATCTCGGTGGAGAACATTGGACTGGAGGTGTCAGCTATCTACTGTACACCCCCAGCCCCTGGCGGCTGCCTTGACCGAGTGACAACCCCAGGAGCAGGAGAGAGGGTGACCAAACAAACCCCTCGTTCACCCGAATTTAGAGCGAAATGACTGCTAAACGAGCCAGTTTGACTGAGTTAAACTGGAATTATCAGATACGTTTCCTGTCAAGAAAAAGGATTAGGAGGCTCAAGATACCGATTGAATTTAGTTAGAGAAAAAAATGATAACAATACAGACCTTGTCACATACCAGCTTCAGGGACCCCTATTTGTACTTACCACACTTCACCGTCTTCATGGTGTGCTGACCCTTCAAAGCGTCAGTCTTCTGAATTCTCCCCTTCTCTCCCCAGGCTGCTGAGCCCGCTGAAGAAAAGCCCAGGGAAGGATGGGGGTCGAGCCCTAGGAGGTACAAAAGGTGGGCTTTAAGTCTACCTTCATCTGATAGGCAGGTTTGGACAGGTGACGGAAGAGAGGCAACAAAATAAGACCTAATTGTTGTCTAGAAAGTTACAGTTTACACAAAAGGCATTTATTTGCATTGTCATGCTCAATGCTCACAACTCTCTAGGAGGAAGAGCGACATCGTTTTTCTGCGACTGATCAAAGGCATGCAGCTGATCAGCAACAGAGCCTGGACTCGACTGCTTTTCTGACTCTAAATCTCAGGTTCTTTTTGCTATCCCAGACTCAGGACCCATCCTTGGAGTCTGGAGTCTGCCCTTGGTTATGTCAGTTTCCTTTCGTTCATGTGGTGAAAGATTAGCTTTCATTTGCAGAATCTCATTTAATCTCGTTACTTACTCTTTATCCCATTTTACAAATGAGCAAACTGAGAGGCTCACTCATTTGTTCAAGGTCATGGGTCTGTTAAGACATTGAGCCTGGTTTGAAAGGCTTTTTCTCTGCTTCACAACTCAAGGACCTATTCATAATATCCCACTATTATTAAGCTGTAATAGTACATTATTAATGTTATCTTTTGAGAGAAGCAAAATATCACCTTATTCCTGGAGAACAATGGATGACCAGTTGAATTTTTTTCCTTAAGAGTCTTATGACTGTCACACATGCACCACAATACAGAACAGTTATAGTTGACTAGATTTCCATTTCCTTTCAAATGAGCTGCATGAAAATCACACATTTTAATCTGAAAAATTGAGAAATACAAATGTAATTTTTGTGAAAACACCTATCAGGGACAGAAGCATTATTTTCCAAGCAGGAAACATGTTGGGTCAAATGCTTATTGTTTTTAACCAAACCAGTTTCTCAATATTAACTTTGAAATCAGAGGCACATTTGTCTGTTTATTTTTTTAAAAAGCACTGTACTGATTTTCTCTTTGATCATTTTGCTGCACTTGCAATTTGATGTCTCATTCCCAGCTCTCCTGTCGGCAAACTCTGTTTAGTGCAAAGCTCTGCAGAAAAAAAAAAAAAAAATCTCTTATTTGACCATGAACTTTCGATGATCTAGTTAGCGTTACTGTCAAGCGTCCCGTGGTCTTTTTGAAAAGCAGGACTTGTCCGCACTGCCCTCTGGCCAACTTCCGTGGGACTAAAACGCTAGCAAGAGCCATCAGCCTGCCTGATGGCTTGTCACCGGCGAGGCCCTATTAATTTACACACATTTTCCACTGTTTGGCATCTACCATGATAACTCTTTTCCAAGCCACTCCTGTTTGCATTTAACACTTGGGTTAATTTTCATCAGAGTTTAAATTTAGCCATCAGTTATTTTATGGGAGCTGTCAGCCAACATATGGAGAGAGGGGGGGGGGGGAATCCTTCTGAATTTATAATAAAGTGGGATCTGTTGAACGTGAAACAAACAAACAGAAAAAAACCCAGGTGCGATCCAGGGGGCCCCCAGTGGGGAGAGCGGGGTCAGCCCCAAACGCGGGCTGGAGTCGCTGCTCTATTCACCAGAGCCACGTCCGGGCACCTCGGAGCTTCCTGGTCTATCAAAAAATGATGGAAAGACACAGTTCAATTTGTCCCCCTTTTATAAAGGATAATTAACCTGTCAGTCTTGCTACTTTAACAACTTCATTAAATTGGAGGCGAAGTCAGTGCTGAGAGAAGTCTTGCCTGTATCCGAAAGGAGCACAGGGCACCTGTCTAAACGGTGGGAGAGGCAGCCACCCTGCCCGGGCGCACCCCGATAATGCCGACCGGGTCCTGAAAAATGGAACATGCTCCTTCCAATTATGTAATAATCCTGTCTTCACTATGACCTGCTAAAAGTAATTTTCTTAACTTGGAAGGCAGAGGAAATAATGTCACAGTCCAACTAGGCATGCCGTTTAAAAAATTGAAGTGATGGGGTTGCAAAGGCTGTTGGGCCAAACTATCTGAGACCTAGAGTGATGGTTACTGAAGGCGGGCAGCGTTTCACAAGTAATAACAAGAAGGAAAACAGAGGCTCACTCAGCCCCCCCGCCCCCGCCACCTTCTCCCAGCACTAGCTTCCAGCCTTCGTGTTGGTTCTACAAGGATTCTAAACATTACAACATGTACGTGCTTTCAAGAGAAAAGCAACACTAGTCATTTTAGTGTTCGAACCTTTGGGTAATCTTAGCTTTTTATTTCTTAAAGCTAATGTATTGACTATTTTAAGTAATCAAAATAATCATTTAACTGAGATGACAGTCATCTTCTCTTTAGAAATGTCACTCTAGATAAGTCGGCACAAAGGCATGGTAAAAAAAGATCGAGTATAAAATAGTTTTCAAATTTTATTAAAATCAAAATTATGTTATACCCAGTGAAAAAGGAAATGGTTTTATGAGGTTGATAATTCAGTCCCATAATCTCTCATGATTATTATAAAATAATAATTTATGATGAAATGATAAAAAAATTTTCAACTAGCTATAGTAAAGATAACATTTAATCTGCCTCTCTTCTCAATAGTCAGGAATTGTGGGTGTGATCATGTAACTTTTCAAGAAAGAATTTTTTTTTATTTGTTTCACAAAACATTTTTGAATGATTGATTCAAAACATGAACCAATTTATATCTTCCCAATTTCTTTCTTGTTAATTTTTTCCATGAGAATATTAAAAAGTATTTAACAAGCTAATATCAGCCCCTAAAGTTTATTTTAAATTTATAAACCTTATAAACAATATTTTATTTTTAAATTATTTAAAATGTTTTATTTTCAATTGGTTGTGACTATACTAGTCATCATACTTCTTTTAGTTCAATAGATACTATGTAAATAAAAATATTTTAATTTTATTACAAGTGAGTTTTGGAAAAGATAGCAACAGTTTATTCATTAAAATATTGACACACTTTATTTGATGAGGACATCAGAATTCATCTATTCTTTGTTTTATTTGAAACAAGATATTGTATAGATACTAGACTAAGCTACCACAACAGCTATTCAATTCATATTTAAGGACATTGTTATCCTTTCTCATACTTTTTATAGTGAAAATTGCCTATTTTCATAGGAGCAATCATTACAGAAAGAGAAGAGACATTTCTGAAGATCAGAAACATTCAGAGATTTCAGAGCCCATTTGGTTTTATCACATAATTACAGGATGTCTGTTTCCGTCTGCCAGCTAAGGGTTGTGTTTGTCAGAAAGAGGACAGCTCATGGTTCTCACAGTTTTGGTAAAGGGAGCTGGTCTCCAAAGTGACTTTCCTCTTCCTGAACTCGCCTGTCTCTACAGCTAGACAATAACTCAGACGATACGTTTTGCGTCACTTGGGCCCAGACCTCTGTCTGTATGCATTTGAACAGGAGAATTACAAGCCGTGTGGTGGCCCTTCCTCCCAGTATTGTAAACATGGGAGCCTGATTCAGTGTGGCAAATGTTCTTGCCGCTGGTGTTGTTTCATGTTGCACATCATCTCAAAAAAGTCATGGTGGAGGACACGTCACACCATGGGAGCTTTTCCCCAGCAATGACACCCTACCTTTTCATCTATGGCACTTGGTCTGCTTGCTGTGTCTTTGACAGGAAAGGAACCCCCTCCCCCCCGCCCCGGCTGCCAGGGGCCATTGAGATTAGCAGGCTCTTCAGACCTATCACCCTCTCCGGCTCGTCTGGTACCAGGGAGTCTGCAGACGGAAGAGTCACAGACTCACTTCCATCTGATCTAATGTCGGGAGACTGGGGATGTTAGGAAAGAAAGCGGTACACGTCAGGGCTTATTGGGCAGCCACTGTGTCTAAATGCAATGGAACAGGGCACAGGGGGAGAAGGTTCTGTGAGATTAAATCCTGCCTCAGGGTCCGGAGCTGGGTTCATTTCTCTGTGCCTCTGTAGGAAATTGTAAAATGACCCAAAACTTAGTTGTTCAGACCAAGAGACTAAATGGGCCCCAATAAAATACTCCCACGGGCAGCATAACTATCTTATGTCAACGTGGGTTTGTGAGAAATCAGCTTTCACAGTTTGAAATGTACACCTCCGACTGACTAACTCTGTTTTGAGTGAAGAAAGTGCTGTTTTAGTTCAGCTATACATACTCTTCTTGTTTCTTATTCTAAGACAACAAAACTGGCGATTTTAGGGAGTAAGGGGAGCCAGAAGCTAAAATGAGCAGCTAGTACCACTAAGTAAACTCGGAAAGAAGTATATTCCCTGTTATAATAAAATAGTGAAATTGCCTGAGATTTAATCACTGTAATTTAGTAATTTTGCAAATGTAGGTCAGCCCTTTGTTGGCAGTGATGTCTTCTATTTAAAAGGCATAATGTTTTTCCCACTAATAACCTTCAAATTTGTAGTCAATTTAATTCACAGAAGTACATTATTAATTTTATATAGTAAACATTTATTTTTATCTGTAATTACTATTTTTATCAATTACAAGCAGTAATTTGCATATAACCCATTTCATATCTTTGAACATACAAATATTTATTGTTATTTGAGACATCCCTTAAGGAAACCTTACATTTTACAAAGCTAAAGCTAGTTTGTTTAGACATTATGATTAAGTCGTATGTGCTCATAGTTTGGGTTGGCCAAAGAGAGATTTTTCAGGGTACAAGGTTCAACCAAGGGATTCTCTTTGCTTGCTTTTGTGACACCTCACTAAAATTCTGCATGGCCGTATTGTAGCCTATCTTTCTGGTAAGAGTTTTAAATCCTCATATTCTAGGGTGCATTCTCTAAGTTTCTCATTTCTACGAATGTTTTGTAACTCACTGTCTGTTAGCCAACTTAGTAAGGGCTATGAGACATTATTAATTTTAAAAACTTAGTCATTTTTTACACTTTTTTGAGTACTATGTAAATAGGCTGTATGTTAGTGATAGTGTTGACAAGATATTTTAGTAGAGATGCTGCAAGATATATAATCATTTAGTCAACTGGTGAATAAAGACAAAATAAATACAGGTATGCTTACATTGAAAGATGGAAGTAGGTCAATATGCAAATATGACTAGCATCTGCCCCGTGTTTGGACAGCAAAACATTGATTAAAAGTGAGAAATTTAGGCCCACCTGTTTTGACACCAGGCAGAAAGCTTAATGGGTGGCACCTGCATTTCTGGGAAAACGTGGAGGTGGGGGGGGCAGGGCACTAGTGCCTTGGGGGCTGAGCTCTTCTACGTTAGCAAAAACAACTCCTATTTGGCCCTGACCGGTTGGCTGAGCAGTAGAGCATTGGCCAGGCATATGGATGTCCTGGGTTCAATTCCCAGTAAGGAGACACAGAGGAAACAACCATCTACTTTTCCACCCCTTTCCCTCCCCCTCTCCTTTCTCTCTCTCTCTGCCTTTCCCTCCTGCAGCCAAGGCTCAGTTGAAGCAAGTAGCCCCCTGCCCCGCACTGAGGATAGCTCCATAGCCTTGCCTTAGGCACTAAAATAACTTGGTTGCCAAGCAAGCAATGAAGCAACGGTCCCAGATCACCCCCATGGGGCTTGGTAGGTGGATCCTAGTTGGGGCACATGTGGGAGTCTGTCTCTCTACCTCCCCACTTCTTACATTAGAAAACAAACAAACAAAAAACTCTTATTTTATCACTTTCATATGTTAGGGTCTTACATAAGGTTTCATTTGAAAACAGGGCTGGACTAGTTAAAAGTATTGACACCATTGCTTTGGCATTGTTTCTTTCCTTCTATGACCTTTCAAATCTGCCACCTATAAAGCTATCAGCCACAAGTAGAAAAGTTAGATAGAGCCATTCAAAGGTAATTAAAATACAGTTTTTTAGATCACACAATGTCACTGTCACTGTATTTATTAAAATCACTGGAAGAATGCCTGACCATATCTAAATCCGCACTTAGGACTCAATGATTCTTCTAATCATAACTTGTTTTACTGAACTCAAATCTTTTGAAATAATTAAATTAGTTCACCAGTAAATTAATTCTCTGATTTGTAAAATGCAAGGACTTCTCCAGCTCTGAGAATCCCCTAATCATTCTGATGATCCTTTTCTGAACACTGCTTCCTAATAAGTTATTTTCTGCCTTTCGCGTTTGAAGTAGTATTTGCATCATCCTCTGAAACCAAGCCTGTCGCTGATGTCTCGTGTCAGATCCTTCCTGTTCGGTGCTCTTCACTAAACTGTTGGTCACAAACTCATTATAACCAAGGCCTCTGGTCACTACCTGAACAGATCTGGGTCTCAGCCGGTCTCGGCTGTTCCAAAGAGTTGTGCTATACTCACCTGTTTAGCAGTGTATGATACGGACCAGATAGAGTTCAGATTCCATGTGCACACCTTCCTATTGAAAACCAACCACTTTCTGGCTCCAATTTATCTAGCTACCTCCCTCTCTTACGACTTCAAAACATGGCCGGCTAGCCTTAGCTAGGTCTTTGCCACCACTAGCTGTTCCCTGATTCCACACCATCCATTCCTATCTCTGTGTATTCTCACATGCTGTGCCTTTGTCCAAACATACAGACCTAAGAGTACTTTCACATTCAAAAAAAATCAATCCACAATTTCCTAGAGTGAACCCAGGCCTCTTTGCCTCCCCTCTTCTTCTCTAAAGAAGTCAAGTATGTGTCAGAGCCCATGACGGGGCAGGAGATGGATGCCTTTCTGACTCACACCCCCACCTTCCTCCTTTCCCTGGTTCAAAAGCCCTCGGTCCCAAGCACTCCAACAATTGTTCCTTGGCTTCTTTCCCCAATGAGACTATCAACTATTTGAGGGCACAGAACAGGTCCTTTTGTTCAGTTCAGGTGGTGAATGGTGCTGTCTGTGCTGTGTACTCAGTGAGCACCCAAAAGAGAGACTGGGCTGGTCCTAGATGCTAACGCTCTCAGAAACACAGAAAACATATCTGTGGTTATTTCTGCTTTTGCAGCAAAAGCAAGAGTGATGGTCAAGTCGATTTCAGTGGATGTTCTTGACAGGATAATCAAGATGACACTGATGGCAGCCTCAGGCATGTGTGTTCCCTCTGGTCTCAGATACAGGCCACTCCTTCTGACGTGCAGCTCGTAATAAATCATCCCCCCCACATGCCATTTAGCAAACGGGGTTTCAGCTTACAAACTAGGAAGATCGCGAAGATTGGAAATAAGAGTCTGTACCAGAAACTTTGTCTAATTTTGGGCACCCAGTAGGTCCTTAATAAATGCCTGTTAAAAACGAGTGCTAATATGAGGCTAGAGCCACCACCAATGACAATTGCATAGAATACCATTCATTTCAGTGAGCCTCATTTTTCCCCCAATTTTTTGTTTTTTTAAAGAAGGTAATAAATTGCCTTCAAACAACTCTGAAATGTAACTCTGAAAGCTTCGGTAATTTTTTTACATATCCTAAGCTAAATCCATGTGCTCCCTTTTGAAAGACAAATGAAAACGCAGGCACTTGGACACAAAACCCAGAGCTCTCTCCTCTCCACTCGCCTTCGAGGTTGCGGTGAGGAACAGTGGTCTATGCTGACAGGGTCCTGTGACACCGTGACTCCTCACTGTTCCCTTGATGACAGATGGGCAGCAGAGTGACATCTCCAATTACTTGGCACCTGAAAGATACTTCCATAGTGCGTGGTGTTGAATCTGTGTCTTCGACGTACTGGGTTGGGGGTGATGGTTGGCTCCATCTAAACAAATTGACTTGGTTTCTTGTCTTTAAAAACACCTCCACTTGGCCCTGGCCGGTTGGCTCAGCGGTAGAGCGTCGGCCTGGCGTGCGGAAGTCCCGGGTTCGATTCCCGGCCAGGGCACACAGGAGAAGCGCCCATCTGCTTCTCCACCCCTCCCCCTCTCCTTCTTCTCTGTCTCTCTCTTCCCCTCCCGCAACCAAGGCTCTATTGGAGCAAAGATGGCCCAGGCGCTGGGGATGGCTCCATGGCCAGGCGCTAGACTGGCTCTGCTCGCAACAGAGCAATGCCCAGATGGGCAGAGCATCGCCCCTTGGTGGGCGCGCTGGGTGGATCCCAGTCGGGCACATGCGGGAGTCTTGTCTGACTGCCTCCCGTTCCAGCTTCAGAAAAATACAAAAAATAAATAAATAAAAATAAAAGAAACAAACAAAAATCACCTCCACTTAATGGTCTGGGCTTCCTCACCACCGACTTTGTCTTCCCTTTTAATTTTCCAATTTGGAGAAGGAAATTCTGCGTATTCAGAGAGCTGCTGCTAGACCAGTCTCATTCATTGCAGACCCATACTGTTTCTGCAGTCGTCTGACTGCAGGGATCACTTAGGGAATGGGGCATCTGGGATTCCCGGAATCGAAAGCTGTGTCCCCACAACGCTTCCCCCAAATCTCCTCAGCATGCAGGCCTTACATTCAGCTGGCTCTTATCCGTACGGTTTAAGTTGGAGCTCTGTGGTGCATTTCATCCTGACCTTGCCCTAAGGATTCTTGAGGTCCTCAAAGGCAGGAAGAAGGCGTTCTTTTCTCCAGAAAACCCTAGAGAAGAGCTGGTGCATTTTAGGAACAGGAGCCATGGAGCAACGTGAACTACCTGGTATCTCATTTTTAACACAGTCAGCCCAGGAATGCAATCACTTTATACTCTCTCTCTCTCTCCCTCTCTCCCTCCTCTTTCTCTCTCTCTCTCTCTGTCAGTACCTTAGGTGAATTTACAAATGCTTGAAATTAAGATTCTCTTTCACTTGTGTCCACAGCACTCACAAGACTATTTTCTAAGCTTCCACAGGCCAGAATCTCCTTTCTGGGGGATAAAAAAAAAGACAGTGGCCCCTTCTTAGTACAGGGGAGCCATGGAAACACACCTGTAGTGGAGGATGAATATTCCAACGTTTCCAAACCTTTTGGTGAAGGTGAAGAGGCCTTGTTGAAAACATTGCTATGAGCAGATGGACCCCTGAAACCATCTGCTATGAAGCAACTAAATGTTCAATGATGCATTACAGAATTATTTAGCTCTCAAAGAGCCTGGAAGTAGTTAGTAATGACGGCATCTGCACCGACAGCAAACAACCTATTTATATATGATCTATTACTTCATACCCTGTTTGGAGACCCTCACTTCTTAGAGGAGCAGCAACCTTCCCAATGACGGATAAAATTGTGGCTGGGAAAAAAAAAGAATTGTCAGCCATAATCTTAAAGTAAGCCTCTATTTTTCTCCTTCAGGTTAAGAGAACTCTTGGCTGAGCCCGATATTTTTCTCATTCTTCAGTAGAAGTGTGGCTGCATGTGGTTATTTAATACAACCTAAAGTGAAAGCGAATCAAGTGTATCTTCATTTCTCCAGGTTCTATCTCCTGAATAATTTAATTTCTCTTTTATTTTTAATATCAATATCATCTTTTGAAAAATAAAGATTTTTTTATTGTAAAAACGATATGTGCCCACTATAAAAAAATAGACCAATAAAAATAGAAAAATAAAAGAACTAATAAAGACAACAACTGTTAACATTTTGGTATGTTTGATTTAGAAGTAAAAATAGAGAGTTTGAAATATGCATGTAAACAAAATTTATACTGTGTAACTGTGTATAAAGTATACAATTACATAAATAACGTATGTAAAAGAGAAAAAATGGCTTTTATTTCTGAATCAGTAGTTAACAAGAACTCTTCACATTTAATTCATTTTTATACATTAGATATGTTTATAAAAGCTCGATTTTAAAACTCATTAGTTTTATGTGTATCATCCAAATATAATATTCTGAAAAAAGTATTCATTTCTGTCATCAAGATAATAGAAAATGCTTTGCGCTGAATTATCGATTTTTATTTATGCCTCTCCTGAGTTTACCAAATTAAAATGAAACTTTATTTTAACACAATTAGAAAGCACTACTTTGTACTGAGATATGGTTGAGAAAGTTCCCTCTGCTAAAAGATCATCTGAATTTATCTATTTCTTTCTTTAAAGACCACCTGAATTTAAATGTTAAAGCTTTTTGCCAGTTGTGGCACATAGTTCAGAATCAATCAATCAGTCAAATATTTATCAAGCAACATCTGATAATTCTAACAATTTCTTGCCTTAAGAAATTTTCATGGAGGCAGACAACACCAAAACTAGACTCAACCAGCACTACAAACAACATACCCAAACACATAGACATATGAGAAGACAGAGAAGTGCAATCCAAATGAAACCACGAGAGAAATCTCCAGAAAAGGAACTGAGTGATATGGAAAAAATCAAATTGCCAGATGCAGAGTTTAGAATAGTGATTGTTAGGATGCTTAGGGATCTTAGAACAACAATGGACAGTCATTACAAACACCTAAATAAAGAGATAGGAAGTATAAAAAGGACATTGAAATATTAAAAAAGAATCAGTCATAGGTGACAAATACAATATCAGAAATGAAGACCACAATGGAAAGAATTAAAAGCAGGATGGATGAAATTGAGGACTGAATCAGCGAGTTGGAGGACAAGATGAACAAAGGCATGAAACCAGAGAAGAAAAAAGAAGAGACTCAAAAAATCTGAAGAAACTCTGAGAGAGCTCTGCGACAACATGAAGAGAAATAACACCCGCATCATAGGAGTTCCTGAAGAAGAAGAGAAAGAACAAGAGATAGAAACTTTATTCAATAAAATCATAGCTGAAAACTTCCCTAAATTGATGCAAGGAAGGGTCTTGCAAGTTCAAGAAGCACAGAGAACTTCATTAAAAAGAAAACCAAAAAGACTTACACCAAGCCACATCATAATTAAAATACCAAAGATAAAGACAAAATATTAAAAGCTGCTAGAAAAAAAGGCTATCACCCACAAAGGAGCCCCCATAAGGATGACATCTGACTGCTCAACAGAAACACTTGAGGCCAGAAGGGAATGGCAAGAATTATTCAAAGTAATGCAAAACAAGAGCCTACAACCAAGACTTATTTATCCAGCAAGGCTATCATTTAAAATTGAAGGAGAAATAAAAAGCTTCCCAGACCAAAAAAAAACAAAAAACAAAACACTCAAAGTATTAATTACAAACAAACCAATGCTGCAGGAAATGTTAAGGGGCCTGTTGTAAACAGATCAAAGTGGAAAAAGAATATAGCAAAAGAAGAATACAGCTTTAAAGAATAAAATGGCAATAAACAACCACATATCAATAATAACCTTAAATGTAAATGAATTAAATGATCCAAATAAAAGACATAGGGTAGGTGCGTGGATAAGAAAACAGGACCCATACATATGCTGTCTACAAGAGACACATCTCTCAAGATTATACTTTCAGGGATCATTTCTATAGTTTGTTACAAGAGACACATCTCAAAACAAAAGATACATACAGAGTAAAGGCAAAAGGATGGAAAAAAATATTTCATGCAAATGGAAATGAAAAAAAGCTGGGGAAGCAATATTTATATCAGACAAAATGGACTTTAAAACAAAGGGATAGTAAGAAATAAAGAAGGTCACTACATAATGATGAAGGGAGCAATCCAACAGGAAGATATAACCATTATAAAATCTACGCACCTAATATAAGAGCACCTAAATATATAAAGCAGACTTTGATGGATATAAAGGGTGAGATGAACAGCAATATAATAATAGCAGAGGATTTCAATACCCCACTAACATCACTAGTTAGATCCTCAAGAAAGAAAATTAACAAAGAAACAACAGACTTACAGGACACACTAAATCAACTGGATTTAATAGATATCTTCAGAACCTTTCACCCTAAAGCAGCAGAATATACATTCTTTCAAGTGCTCATGGTACATTCTCTAGGATAGACCACATGTTAGGGCACAAAAGAAGTCTCAACAAATTTAAGAAGATTAAAATCATATCAAACATTTTCTCTGATCACAATGGCATAAAACTAGAAATCAACCACAACAGAAAAACTGAAAAATACTCAAACACACAAAAACTAAATAGCATGATATTAAATAATGAATGGGTTAACAATGAGATCAAAAAAGAAATTAAAAAATTCCTAGAAATGAATGATAACAAGTATACAACAACTCAAAATTTATGGGACACAGCAAAAGCGGTACTGAGAGGGAAGCTCATAGCACTACAGGCACTCTTTAAGAAGCTTGAAAAAGCTCAAATAAACAACATAACACTTCATCTAAAAGAACTAGAAAAAGAACAGCAAGTAAGGCCCAGAGGTAGTAGAAGGAAGGAAATAATAAAGATCAGAGCAGAAATAAATGACATAGAAGCTAAAGAAACAATATGGAGGATCAATGAATCCAAGAGCTTGTTCCTTGAAAGGGTAAACAAGACTGATGAACCTTTTTTTTTTTTTTTAGTTTTCAGTTATTTATTCAATACATATTTACTTTTTTTTGTATTTTTTTATTGTATTTATTTTTAATGGGGTGACATCAGTAAATCAAGATACATATATTCAAAGATAATATGTCCAGGTTATCTTAAAGTTCAATTATGTTGCATACCCATCACCCAAAGTCAGATTGTCCTGTCACCCTCTATCTAGTTCTCTTTGTGCCCCTCCCCCTCCCCCTTCCCTCTCCCTCTCCCCCCTCCCCCCATAACCACCACACTCTTATCAATGTCTAAGACTGATGAACCTTTAACAAGACTCACCAAGAAAAGAAGAGAGAGGACTCAAATAAATAAAATTAGAAATGAGAGTGGAGAAATAACAACTGACACAACAGAAATACAAAATATTGTAAGAAAATACTATGAAGAACTGTATGCCAAAAAATTAAACAACCTAGGTAAAATAGACAAATTTCTTGAAACTTATAATCTTCCAAAAATCAATCTGGAAGAATCAGAAAACCTAAACAGACCAATTACAACAAATGAGATCAAAACAATTATCAAAAAGCTCCCCCAAAAAAACAAAACTCCTGGGCCCAATGGCTTCACTGGTGAATTCTACCAAACATTCAAAGAAGAACTAACTCCTATCCTTCTCAAGCTATTTCAAAAAATTCGAGAGGAAGGAACAGTTCAAGTTCTTTTATGAGGCGAGCATAATTCTGATTCTAAAACCAGGCAAAGACAACACAAAGAAAGAAAATTATAGGCCAATTTCCCTGATGAATTTAGATGCTAAAATCCTCAACAAAATATTAGCAAACTGGATCCAGCAATACATGAAAAAAATCATACATCATGATCAAATGAGATTCAATCTGGGGAAGCAAGGATGGTACTACATTCATAAATCAATTAATGTGATTCATCACATAAACAAAAGGAAGGAGAAAAACCACAAGATAATTTAAATAGATGCAGAAAAAGCATTTGATAAAATATAGCACCCATTTATGATCAAAACTCTTAGCAAAGTGGTGATACAGGAAACATACCTCAACATGATAAAGGCTATCTATGACAAACCCACAGCCAACAATATAATTAATGGACAAAAATTAAAAGCAATTCCCCTAAAATCAGGAACAAGACAGGGGTGCCTCCTTTCACCATTCTTATTCAGCATAGTACTGGAAGTCCTAACCACAGCAATCAGACAAGAAGAAGAAATAAAAGTCATTCAAATTGGAAAAGAATAAGTAAAACTATCATTATTTGCAGATGATATGATATTATATATAGAAAACCCTAAAGTCTCAGGCAAAAAACTACTGGACCTAATAAACGAATTCAGCAAGGTGACAGGATATAAAATTAATACACAGAAATCAGAGGCATTTTTATACATGAACAATGAACTGTCAGAAAGAGAAATTAAGAAAACAATCTCCTTCACTATTGCAACAAAAAAAAATAAAGTACCTACGAGTAAATTTAACCAAGGATGTTAAAGACTTATACTCAGAAAATTATAAAACATTGATAAAAGAAATCAAGGAAGACACAAACAAGTGGAAGCATATACCGTGCTCATGGTTAGGAAGAATAAACATCATTAAAATGTCTATATTACCCAAAGCAATTTATAAATTCAATGCAATACCGATTAAAATACCAATGACATACCTCAAAGATATAGAACACATATTCCAAAAATTTATATGGAACCAGAAAAGAACACAAATAGCCTCAGCAATCTTGAAAAAGAAGAATAAAGTGGGAGGTATTACAATTCCTGATATCAAGTTATACTACAAGGCCATTGTACTCAAAACAGCTTGGTACTGGCATAAGAACAGACATATAGATCAATGGAACAGAACAGAGGACCCAGAAATAAATCCACATCTTTATAGACAATTGATATTTGAAAAAGGAGGTAAGAGCATACAACAGAGTCAAGACAGTCTCTTTAACAAAAGGTGTTGGGAAAATTGGACAGCTACTTGCAAAAAAATGAAACTAGACCACCAACTTACACCAGTCACAAAAATAAACTCAAAATGGATAAAGGATTTAAATGTGAATCGTGAAACCATAAGTATCCTGGAAGAAAACTTAGGCAGTAAGCTCACCAACATCTATCGCAGCAATATCTTTGCTGAATTATCTCCACAGGCAAATGATATAAAAGAGATGATAAACAAATGGAACTATATTAAACTAAACAGCTTCTGCACAGCTAAAGACAATATGAACAGAAGAAAAAGACAAACCACACAATGAAAGAATATATTCTACAATACATCTGGTAAGGAATTAATAACCAAAATTTATAAAGAATTTGTAAAACTCAACAGCAGAAAGACAAACAATCCAGTCAAAAATGGGCATAAGAAATGAATAGACACTTCTCCAAAGAGGACATACAGATAGCCAATAGACAAATGAAAATATGTTCAACATCACTAATTATTAGAGAAATGCAATTTAAACCATAATGAGATACCACCTCATACCAGTAAGAATGGCACTCATCAACAAAACAACACACGATAGGTGCTGGTAAGGATGTGGAAAAAGGGGAACCCCTCCTGCACTGCTGGTGGGAATGCAGACTGGTGCGGCCACTGTGGAAAACAGTATGGAGATTCCTCAAAAAATTAGAAATGGAACTGCCCTTTGATCGAGCCATCCCACTTATAGGAATCTATCCCAAGGACACTATATCACTGACTGAAAAAAAGAAATGCACCCCCATGTTTATGGCAGCATTGTTCACAATAGTGAAGATCTGGAAACAGCCCAAGTGTCTGCCAGTGGATGAGTGGATTAAAAAGCTGTGGAACATATATACATTGGAATACTATGGGGCTATGAAAAAGAAGGAAATATTACCTTTTGCAACAATATGGAGGGACCTGGAAACTATTATGTAGAGTGAAATAAGCCAGGTAGAGAAAGAAAAATATCATATGACCTCACTCATTTGAGGAATCCAAGGAATAATGAGAACTGAGGAATGGAATTGAGACAGAGGAGAGATCAAAAGGACTGGAGGAAAAGAGGACAGAGGGAAAGGGGATGATAGGATGGGATAAACCTGAAGGGAAGGGGGGAGGGCGCTGTAGGGAGGAGGGCAAAGGAGATGTTGAGGAGAATAGAGGGAAGGGGGAATGCATTCGAGGTGACCCTAGAATCTATGTAAACACAATTAATTAAATAAAAAAATTTAAAAAATTTTTATGACTATAATTTTTCACCTCCTGCATGATCAAACTCAATATCTTTGCATTACCTAATGCATTTCTCAGGTATTGCAGAGTAAATCCTTAATTTTGATTCTATTAATTTGACTAACATTTAATTTAAAAATTTTTTGTTTTTGTTTGTTTGTTTGTTTTGCAACTTGGGACAAACGTAATCATCCTGAGGATGGGATGGGGGAGAGGACGACTTTATCCTCCAGGATCTGCATCCCATAGTCAGAGATCCAACAGAAATAAACAGAAGCTGATTGATGATTCCCAAGTTAGGTGTCTGTCCTGTACCTGCCCCTTTTTACACTCCCTGCTAAGCCAGGCAGCAATCCCCATTGACTGATGTGCCTCCCGATGTGGAGGAGGAAATAATTACTGAGTTTGTAAGGTCAGCTTTCTGAGACCCACATCTATGTGCTTTTCCAGGCTTTCTCTTTTTTTTCATTTAATTTATTGTGTTTACATAGATTCTAGTGTTGCCCCGATTGCATCCCCCTCCCCCATATTCCCCTCAATATCTACCTTGCCCCCATTTCAACAGCTCCCTCCCCCCTTACCTTCAGGTCTAATTCCGTTCCTCCGTTCACATTGTTCCTTGAATTCCTCAAATGCGTGAGGCCATATGATATTTTTCTTTTTATGCCTGGCTTATTTCACTTAACATAATAGTTTCCAGTTCCATCCATGTTGTTGCAAAAGGTAATATTTTATTGTTTTTCATGGCCTCATAGAATTCCATTGTATATATGTACCAAAGCTTTTTAATTCACTCGTCCACTGAGGGACACGTGAGCTGTTTCCAGATCTTCACTATTGTAAACAATGCTGCCATAAACATGGGGGTGCATTTTTTTTGAATCAGTTATATGGTGTTCTTGGGATATATTCCTAAAACTGGGATGGATGGATCAGAAGGCAGTTCAATTTTTAATTTTTTGAGGAATCTTCACACTGTTTTCCACAGTGGCTGCACCAGTCTACATTCCCACCAGCAGTGCAGGAGGGTTCCCTTTTCTCCACATCCTAGCCAGTACTTATTCTGTGTTGTTTTGTTGATGAGTGCCATTCTGACTGGTGTGAAGTGATATCTCATTGTGGTTTTAATTTGCTTTTCTCTAATGATTAGTGATGTTGAACATTTTTTCATGTGCCTATTGGCCATCTGTATGTCCTCTTTGGAGAAGTGTCTATTCATTTCTTTTGCCCATTTTTTGATTGGATTGTTTGTCTTCCTGGTGTTGAGATTTACAAGTTCTTTATAAATTTTGGTTATTAATCCCTTATCAGATGTATTATCAAATATTTTCTCCCATTGTGTGGTTTGTCTTTTTATTCTGTTCTTAATTTCCTTTAGCTGTGCAAAAGCTTTTTAGTTTGATATAGTCCCATTTGTTTATCCTGTCTTTTATTTCACCTGCCTGTGGAGATTAATGAGCAAATATATATATTGCTGTGACAGATGTCAGAGAACTTATGCCATGTTTTCTTCTAAGGTGCTTATGGTTTCACAACTTTGATTTAAGTCTTTTATCCATTTTGAGTTAATTTTGTGACTGGTATAAGTTGGTGGTCTAGTTTCATTTTTTTTTTTTTTTTTTTTGTAGGTAGCTGTCCAATTTTCCCAACACCATTTGTTAAAGAGGCTGTCTTGATTCTGTTGTATGCTCTTACATCCTTTGTCAAATATCAATTGTTCATAAAGATGTAGATTTATTTCTGGGTTCTCTGTTCTGTTCCATTGATCTATATGCCTGTTCTTATGACAGTACCAAGCTGTTTTGAGTACAATGGCCTTGTAGTATAACTTGATACCAGGAAGTGTGTTACCTCCCACTTGAAAAAGATTGCTGAGGCTATTCGTATTTTTTTTTTTGGCTCCATATAAGTTTTTTGAATATGTGTTCTATACCTTTGAAGTATGTCATTGCTATTTAATTGGTATTGCATTGAATTTATAAATTGCTTTGGGTAGTATAGACATTTTGATGAAGTTTATTCTTCCTAACCATGAGCACGGTATATGCTTCCACTTGTTTGTGTCTTCCTTGATTTCTTTTATCAATGTTTTATAATTTCCTGAGTACAAGTCTTTAACCTCCTTGGTTAAATTTACTTCTAGGTACTTTATTTTTTTTTTGCAATAGTGAAGGAGATTGTTTTCTTAATTTCTCTTTCTGACAGTTCATTGTTCATGTATAAAAATGCCTCTGATTTCTGTGTGTTACTTTTATACCATTCCACCTTACTGAATTCATTTATCAGGTCCAGTAGTTTTTTGCCTGAGACTTTAGGGTTTTCTATATACAGTATCATATCATCTGCAAATAATGATAGTTTTACTTCTTCTTTTCCAATTTGGATGCCTTTTATTTCTTCTTCTTGTCTGATTGCTGTAGCTAGGTCTTTCAGTGCTATGTTGAATAAGAGTGGTGAAAAGGGGGCACCCCTGTCTTGTTCCTGATCTTAGGGGTATTGCTTTTAATATTGCCCTGTAATTATGATGTTGGCTGTGGTTTTGTCATAGATAGCCTTCATCATGTTAAGGTATGTTTCCTGTATCCCCACTTTGCTGAGTTTTGATCATAAATGGGTGCTGGATTTTATCAAATGCTTTTTCTGCATCTATTGATATTGTCATGTGATTTTTCTCCTTCCTTTTGTTTATGTGATGAATCACATTTATTAATTTATGAATATTGTACCAGCCTTGCCTCCCAAGAGTAAATCACACTTGATCATGATTTATGATTTTTTTTTATGTATTGCTGGATCTGGTTTGCTAATATTTTGTTGAGGATTTTAGCATTTAAATTCATCAGGGAAATTGGCCTATAATTTTCTTTCTTTGTGTTGTCTTTGCCTGGTTTTGGAATCAGAATTATGCTCACCACACAAAAGGAGCTTGGAAGTCTTCCTTCCACTTGAATTTTTTGAAATAGTTTGAAGGATAAAAATTAGTTCTTCTGTGAATATTTCATAGAATTCATCAGTAAAGTCATCTGACCCAAGGCTTTTGTTTGTTGGGAGTTTTTTGATACATGTTTCTATTTCATTTGTTGTAATCGGTCTCTTTAGGTTTTCTGATTCTTCCAGATTGATTTTTGGAAGATTATAAATTTCACAGAATTTTTCCATTTCACCTACGTTGTTTAATTTCTGGCATACAGTTCTTCATAGTATTTTCTTACAATATTTTGTATTTCTGTTGTGTCAGTTTTTTATTTCTCCACTCTCATTTCTAATTTTATTTATTTGAGTCCTCTATCTTCTTTTATGGTGAGTGTAGTTAAAAGTTCATCAATTTTGTTTACCCTTTCAAAGAACCAGCTCTTGGTTTTATTGATCCTCTGTATTGTTTTTTTAGCCCCTATGTCATTTATTTCCACTCTGATCTTTATTATTATTTTTTTCTACTACCTCTGGGCCTTACTTGCTGTTCTTTTTCTAGTTCTTTTAGATGCAGGGTTAGATTGTTTATTTGAGCTTTTGCTAACTTTTATGAAGTGCCTGTAGTGCTATGAGCTTCCCTCTCAGGACTGCTTTTGCTGTGTCCCATAAATTTTGAGTTGTTGTATGCTTGTTATCATTCTAGAAATTTTATTTCTTCTTTGATTTCATTGTTAACTCATTCATTATTTAATATCATGCTATTTAGTTTTTGTGTGTTTGAGTATTTTTCAGTTTTTCTGTGGTGGTTGATTTCTAGTTTTATGCCATTGTGATCAGAGAAAATGTTTGATATGATTTTAATCTCCTTAAATTTGTTGAGACTTCTTTTGTGCTTAACATGTGGACTATCCTAGAGAATGTACCACAAGCACTTGAAAAGAATGTATATTCTGCTGCTTTAGGGTGAAAGCTCCTGATGATATCTATTAAATCCAGTTGATTTAGTGTGTCCTATAAGTCTGTTGTTTCTTTGTTAATTTTCTTTCTTGAGGATCTAACTAGTGATGTTAGTGGGGTATTGAAATCCCCTGCTATTATTATATTACTGTTTATCTTGCCCTTTATATCCATCAAAGTCTGCTTCATATATATATATATATATATATATGCGCTCCTATACTAGGTGCGTAGATATTTATAATGGTTATATCTTCCTGTTGGATTGCTCTCTTTATAATTATGTAGTGACCTTCTTTATCTTTTATTATCCCTTTGTTTTAAAGTCCATTTTGTCTGATATAAATATTGCTTCCCCAGTTTTTTTTTCATTTCCATTTGCATGAAATATTTTTTTCTATCCTTTTACCTTTACTCTGTGTGTATCTTTTGTTTTGAGATGTGTCTCTTGTAGACAGCATATGTATGGGTCCTGTTTTATTATCCATGCAGCTACCCTATGTCTTTTGATTGGATCATTTAATCCATTTACATTTAAGGTTATTATTGATATGTAGTTGTTTATTGCCATTTTATTCTTTAAAGCTATCTTCCTTTTTTACTATATTTTCCCCCCTTTGTTTTGTTTACAACAGGCTCCTTAACATTTTTTGCAGCTTTGGCTTGGTTGTAATAAATTCCTTGTTTGTTTGGTTTTTTGTCTGGGAGGCTTTTTATTTCTCCTTCAATTTTTAAATGATCACCTTGCTGGATAAATAAGTCTTGGTTGTAGGCTCTTGTTCTGCATTACTTTGAATATTTCTTGCCATTCCCTCTGGCCTCAAGTGTTTCTGTTGCGAAGTTGGATGTCATCCTTACGGGGGCTCCTTTGTAGGTGATTGTCTTTTTTTCTCTAGCAGCTTTTAATATTTTATTTTTATCTCTTAGCTTTGGTATTTTAATTATCATGTGTCTTGGTGTGGATTTCTTTGAGTTTCTCTTTAATGGAATTCTCTGTGGTTCTTGAACTTGTGTGACTTTTCCTGCATCAATTTAGGGATGTTCTCAGCTATGATTTGATTGAACAAGTTTTCTATCCCTCATTTTTTTTCTTCTTCTTCAGGAACCCCTATGATGTGTATGTTATTTTTCTTCATGTTGTCATAGAGCTCTCTTAGAGTTTCCTCAGACTTTTTGAGTCTCTTTTCTTTTGCTGCTCTGCTTCCATGCCTTTGTTTATCTTGTCTTCTGACTTGCTGATTCAATCCTCAGCTTCATCCATCCTGCTTTTAATTCCTTCTATTGTGTTTTTCATTTCTAATATTTTATTTGTCATTTCTGACTGATTCTTTTCTATTATTTCAGTGTCCTTTTTTATACTTGCTATCTCTTTATTTAGGTGTTTGTTATGTCTATCTATTGTTGTTCTAAGATCTTTGAGCATCACATCCTAACAATCATTACTTTAAACTCTGCATCCTGTAATTTTTTATATCTGACTCATTCAAGTCATTTTCTGGGGATTTCTCTTGATTTATTTGGGTTGCATTTCTCTGCCTTCCCATTCTGTCTGTGTATAAGAAGGCTGTGGCCACAAGAGTCCAATTATTGTGGCCTCTGTGTTCCCTAAGTGTGGGCTTTCTGCAGGCCCACCACCCCGTGTGCTGCTTCCTCAGGTATTTGGGTATGGCTAAAGTATTTTTTATATAACAAAACATTGTTCTGTGTAGAAACATCTCAGAAATCTTAAAGAATTGGCCCTTTTTATTTTATTAGAAATAAAGAACTGATATAACTCAGTTCTTTCATTGAAACAACTGATTTGCTTCCTAACTGTAAAGAATTTACAAAGGTAACAGAGGAGTGAAAATACTATACAATCAGCCTTCTCTTGCTGCCTTCAGAATTAAACCTAGACAATCTCTTAAAGGGAAGAGCATCTTTTCCCCCACTCACATACCCCCATTTGCATTGGAGGGGTGTCTGTATTTTCTCTTATGTTTTTCTGTTTATTGTATTGTTTCAAAGACTAAGCTACTGAAATATAGGTAATAAATCCAAAGAGAAATCCACGTGTGATGACTCAAACAGGTTCCCCAAAACCCCCAAGGTGAGACAATCTCACCCCGTCTCCCTGACACAGGCTCTATTTGTTCCCACGTCACCTGTCAGTTCATCACTAGTCGATCAAGGAAAGAAGCATGATCAGCAGTTTAGTGATGATCATTACACCACATTGCACCTGCCTTTCATGAACTTTGTTCCCAAGTCGGAGTCTGCCTGGGGCTAAGCTCCATGTCCTCTCCCCAGGTAACAAGGAGATGGGTTTGTATTCAGTGTAAGCTATGATGGCTCATGCCTCTGACCGGACCCCCAGCCCACCCCCTCCCTGAAGCATCCATTGTTTAAACATAAACAGACAATGTCCAGGGTTGTCTTTGATTGTTAATACAAGCAACCTTACTCCCTTCTTTCTAACCTGACCTCAGAATGCTCAGATGTTTGCTGGCCTTGTAGAAAGGTAGGCACATAGCCAGCTCACATCCCCAGTAAGCTGAGAGACAGTGCTGACACTTAAGTTTGGACTGACATGCTCTTCTCCCACTGGCTTGACATGCTCTTCTCACACCAGCTTACTGGGGCTCTCTACCTTGACCTGAGGGGAACACCTTTTCTGGAAGTGACAGGTAATTTAGAATCCTTGCGTAGTTGTAAGGATCCCTGGTGGTGAATTACTTCTGCTGTTTTACCAATACAGACACCTGTCCACCGAGAGCCAAACCAGAGCTGATAGATTCCTCTTAAAGACCTAACATGAGATACAAACTACCTTTTGTCACTAGGAAAGTTGTGGTGATGGCAATCACCTCACCTTTCCTTTCCTCCCACAACATCAGTGATGCAGGAGGAACCTAAAACAAATGAAGAAATGTTTGCCTTTATAAACAATTCTCTGGATATCACTCTAGTTTCTCTCTCTTTTTTTTTCTGTTTTCTTGCAACAGTCAGAAACCCTTTTATATTGGAGACATAAACTTGTGAATTGTGAATCATTGATGTTTGCCCCCTCCCCAACAGGGCTTTAAAATAATTCACCAAACTGTATAAGTAAGTGCATTAGGTCAATTAAGTCAAAGTTTTCAGCAAGGTTGCTGACCAGTTCACAAAGCCGCTTTGGGACTGAAAAAAAAAAAAAAGACTAAATTATATCACATTCTCTTCCTGGTGTCTGTTATTATTTGGGACAGGTAAATCCACTGTTTTGGATCTGGAAAAGAGGAGAAGGGTAATGGCAGAGGCTCTACCAAAATTCTGGTGAATATAACGAGCGGCTAGATAAATAGCCGTTTATGAAATAATTTAAATCTGTCTTCATGGGTGGCAAGAAGAGTGGAGGGAATGAGTGAGTGTTGTAAGGAATAGGGCTCTCCAGAATAAACTCCATAGTGATGTCTCTGTTAAATGGACCCTGGCCAGCTGGGTTTGGGCCGGGACATCCTGGAATCCACGGAACCAGCTCAGTGTGACTGACAGGATTCAGGGAACTTGGTGCCCTTCGAAAGGTCCTCTGAGATGTTATTTTTGTTGCTCAGTATTTCTAGCACTCGTGGCAAAATAGAAAAGAGGTCTCTTCCACGCACAAGCAAATCTCTTTCTGAAACATGATTCTGAGGCTGAGTATTCACCTGGAGCTCCATCCATGGGCTGTCTAGCCCGGTTCTGACCTTTAGTCCTGTCTCATCCCGTGGAATTAAAGACCCCTGCACCTCCCTGTCATGGGGGTGGCAGGATAGTCCTGGAAGGGACATGTGGTCACCTTATGACAAGGGCCAGCAGGTCCGTATCCATTAAAGATGGGATGTAAATGGGGGAATTCTCTGGAGACGAAGGCCTTCCCCAGCTCCCGCGGTGCTCCGGGCCCCTCACCGGAGTGCAGATGGAGAATCTCATTAGGCATATAATATAATAAATACATGTAGATCTTCAGGGAGGGGCAGAGGCACAAAACAAATTAGCTGCATCACTTTATTCTGCACCTTACAGCACTTCTGCCAGTGAACAATTGCATTATATCACTAGGCGGTCAAAAGGCGAAAACTCCCTGGGAGTCTGTTGTCTGAACTCCCTGGGAGTCTGTTGTCTAAAGCAAGGCTAGGGGGGTGGGTTGCAAGAGGCCAGTGGAGGAGGCAGGAGTGAATCGTGGGGACCCAAGACACCAGTCCAGTACAGCTGTCCCTGCTCATGCTGGTCCTGTGCTTCCCTGTGTCCACCCCTGGGTCACCAGCTTGTTTTACGGTGGCTGCAGCAGAAAGAACAGCAAGACCCGAAGTGAGAAGACAGAGAAGAAGGATCCTGTCTCCAACCTGGATGGCAAGTCATTTGGGCTTTGAGACTTTTGCTTTTACGCCCTACAAACTTCCAAACTTCAGAAGGCCCTTAGAATTAAGTAAATGTACATAAACATTACTGGCATGCTTCTAGGCTTCTTGCCAACAACTGAAATACAGGGTGGAGGGGATGTTTAGAAAGGAAAATGTAAATATATTGGGCCAAAAAAGAAGTGGCATGTGTCTCTTAACAAGAGAGAAACCCCAACCAGAGGCAATGTTGTTTTTGCCAATTTAACTGTGGGCAAATGTGATCACAAAATAAGTGGCACCATAATTAAACACATACTCCATTCATTTAACAAATCGCTAATTGAGAGACTAGGAGCTGGAGGTGGGCAAAAGTGAATGACATGTGCAAGAAAGTAAGAAAATGCTCAAAAGCAACAGTAAAATGTTCAGGAAGGGAATTGTTATTAATAAAACACTCTTCACACAAACCAGTAAATGGCGTGTAATACTTTGCCATGGTCACATGTGTTTCTCTCTTTTCCCCACCTCTCACCCTCACATATATTTTAAGACACTGTGCTCAACTTTTTCCCCCAACTCTTTGAAGATCACTATAGTTGATCCCGTCACTTCTTGGGTCAAAAACCTGTCAGAATTCCATGCAATACATTTATCTATGGATCAATATATACATATTGACAATAAACTTCATGCAGTTGCTAATAGCAACCCATAAGAGAATAGAACCTAACATAAAAAGTGAAAGAAAAATCTAAGACAAAATAGGAGTTGAACATTTGTGTGGACAATATCCAAACAACTGGAGCAAACAGTAAAGTTAACCATTACTAAGGACTGTTCAGGGGTACTGCAACTTCTTAGTGCCTGGTTTTATAGGGGAGAAAAAAATGACCTTGAACCAGGCCTTGGAAGCATGTGGGATGTGAATAGGGTAGAATCTTGGGAACTCATAAAAAATATGGCAACAAGGTATGAGAAAGGAATAACGTAAGAAAAAGTGGATATTATGACTTAAAAAGAATGGAGGTTCTATGTGCAAGAACAAGCAGGTAGAGCTGGTGTTGGGGGGTGACCACAGACAACACTAACACGTTTTGATGATTTTATAGGGAATGGGGTATTATGATTTGTGGATCAATCACGTATCAGCACTGCGCCATTAAGAATATTTTGGTTGAGTCATATATAAACCAGATTGAAACAAATTTTTGTTTCTTATAGGATAAATTATACGCAGTCACACACACACACACACACACACATTCATGCACATATACATATGCCTGTATATAACCTACATAATTTAGATGTTCAAGGTTCAGAAATCTATGTCTTGTATATACATACATATGTATGTGTATGACCCCCCCCCTTTAATTCACAACGTTGTGTAAGCCCTTCCTCTGAGCGTGGGCTGGCCTGCTGACATGTGTCTAACACACAGACTATAGGCACACCTTGCTCTACTGCACTTTGCAGAGTGTGTTGTCATCAACACTGAGGTAAGACCCTCTATCAGTAAAAAGACATGGCACACTGAAGGCTCACATGATGGTTAGTGTATCTTAGCAATACAGTCCTTTTTAGTTAAGGGATGTCCATTGTTTGTGTGTGTGTGTGTGTGTGTGTGTGTGTGTGTATGTTTATACATAACCCTACTATACAGTTAATAAACAACAAAAGAGAATAAATATAACTTTTACATACACAGGGAAACCAAAACATCTAAGTGACTCTCTTCATTGCAGGGGTCTGGACCCCAACCCGCAACATCTCGAGGTCTGCCTGGACAGCAAAGCCATGCGGTGTCACCCCTGTCACTGGTTATGAAAGACCAAGCTCTGTCCTGCTGGGCTCTGGCTCTACAGAGGAAGGAGACCCCAGGTTATAAAACAGAAGATAATATGAAAGAAATTATTTTTAAAAAACGCCATGTGCTGAATTCTAAACCATAAAAAAAGAAAAGAAAAAAGAATGATGAAAATGTCTGTTTGACTGTCCTTTGATTCTCTGTTAGCCTGCAAGTGAAAATATCACCTCTCTAGCTTAAGCCAGCGCCTACCCCATTGTCCCCTAGGGATGGCTGAATGAAAGGCACAAACTCCCAATGTCTCCCTCTGTCTCCTTCTCCCACAGGCCTCCGCCCGAACCGCCGAGCCATTCCGTCCCTCCCATGCTACCTTTGGCTGCCTCTTAACTTCTGAACTGCACTTGTGAATGAGTGTAAAGGGGAGGTGAACTGACAAGAAGATTTGCTTGTCTGAGAGCTCGGCTGTTGCCGTCTTTAATTAAAAATAGTATTGATTTTCCCCTGCTCTGATGATAGGCACTGGTTGGCCCTCCTGATGGTCCTCGCTGACAGTTTAAGTATGAAACAAAGGGTATTTATTCAGTACTTACTGTGAAATTATGACTGATTAAAAAGTGATTTATCATAGGAACTATATCAGTATCTGCTTTGGATCTTTTTTTAAATTTTTTTATTGATTTGAGAGGGAGCAAGGGAGGGAGAAAGAGTGGGCTGAAGGAGTGATGAAGGAAAAGAGTGCACAACTAAATGAAACAACTAAGTGGAGTGAGTTGCTCCACTTGGTTGTTCCAGTTAGATGTGCATTCATTGGTTGCTTCTCGTATATGCCCTGATTGGAATGAACCTATGACCTCAGTGTGTCGGGATGATGCTCCATCCACTGAGCCACCTAGCGAGGGCCTGGGTGTGTGTGTGTGTGTGTGTGTGTGTGTGCCCTTGAACCAACGTTTGGAAAGTAGAGTTCTTTCCTTTACCATTCCATTCTCCTTCCCTGGTTTTAGCATAAATATATTAAAAAACACAATTTCCAGCATATCTGGGACCAAAATATATGGGAGGGAAGAGATTTCTGGAAGGCAGACCTATGGCATATCTCAGATGTCAACGGGGAAGATGCCAAGCTACCTTCAGGGAGCAAAACACAGTGAGAACTATTCTGGCTCCATATTCTTCTGATACCTGCACCCTCTCTGTTCCCGTGTCACATAGTTGATGGGCGCTGTGGAGATGGGCCTGACATCCCAGGTGAGAAGCCAGGGCCAGAAGGGAGTGTGGAAGGACGACACGAGAGCTGGGGAAGGGAGTTCTGGCCACACGGTTCAGTCTAGTTTCATAGCCTCTGCATTCAGTTCCCTCCAGCCGTGAGCAGGCCCGCGCAGCCCTCCTTCCCAGGAGCAGTGCGTGGCCATGCGTCATCTGTGGTTAAGAACACAGATTCTGCAGTCAGGTTCTCAGGGTACGAGTCACACTGCTGCCATGTATTACCTGGCCTTGAACATGTTATTTGGTCTTCCTCTGCCTCAGCGTCTCTGCCTACAAAATGGCATCCAAGGAACCAAGATAATAGCCCAGGCTTTTGCATTCTGGGAACCCTAACAGGACTGGCTGATGAATAATTATATTTCAGTAAGTTCTTTTGTGAACTATAATTACATGTATTTTGTGTGTGGCAAAGAAACCTGCATGGTAAATGGTGACAGCCATTTATACGCAGGCTTCCTGGGTATTGTCATCAGGCTGTGATAGGAGCATTGCCTTGAGCACTGTGTGTATGGTGTCTCTAGTCTAGTGACGTCCTTCTTTCCACAGACTAGAAATCAAGGACGCTGCTCCCTTAGGGTTACCAGAGTGAGAACTTGAGTCAAAAGCAAGAGAAGCCTGTAGGTGATCACACTGGGTTCTCTATTCCTGATGGGCGGGGCCCATGGCGTTCTACCCTAGGCGATGGGGCTCACCAGGCACAGCAGGGTATGAAGCAAGTATGTACAACACTAAGAATGTCAGAGATATGGTCTCTGCCCTGTTGGACAGTTTATAATCTACCAGGAAAGGTCGTCTTTGGTTTGGTAAGCATTGTAAAGGAGAATTTTCAACCCTTTGGACTCAACATAGTCTGATAAAGGAGACAGGGCTTCCCTTGGGGGTTATATTTATGTAGAGATTGCAAAAGGAGGTATGGGTTCATCAGCTGAAAAGAGGGGAGAGGACATTTGGTGAATATCATCCGTTGGCTGAGCCAATGACAATTTCCCACGCCCTCTGTCGTGCCTGCTGCCACCATGTAAATAAACATATGCTGAACACGTGGCCTCCCACACCTCATTGCAGCCGTGTGATGCAGTTCCAGCTCCCAGACAGATGGGCATCTCTGAGAAGAGTATTCCCTTCCTAATAAAAACACAAAGCCTCTCTGTGAGGGAGCTTTTCTTGTCCTTTCACCTTTGCTTTTTTTAAAAAAATTATGCCCTGGCCAGATAGCTTGTTTGGTTAGAGCATTGTGCTGAAGCACAGAGGTTGCTGGTTTGATCCCCAATCAGGGCACATATAGGAACAGATGCTCCTGTCTCTCTCCTGCTCTCTTCCTTTCTCTCTAAAATCAATAAAATAAACATTTAAAAAATTTTTAATTAACTCTTTTTACTTCCCGTCTGAGATATGGACTCGGTGCCCAAAAGTGCAATAGCTGTTTTGCCACACTAAGGTGGCAAGCATGCTACAAAAAATAGCAAAGGAGGAAGAAAATATTGCCTAAGTCCCTGAGACACTTTTGGATGATGTCCCCAAAACCTTGACTTCTGCTTGTGAGAAAAACAAAGCCTGTCTTTTAGCTGATGTTTACTTAGGTTTGCTATTATTTGCAGCTAAGTGTATTCCTCACTGATAAAGGAAAGGAGAGATGGGTTGAAGACATGGATCAATGCTTAAGAGCTCCAGGTCTTCTAGGCCATTTTAAGGATTGGATCAGTCAGGGTTCATTTAGAGAAGCAGAGCTGTGTGTGTGTGTGTGTGTGTGTGTGTGTACAGTCATACATGTGAGCAAGCGTGCATGCATGCATACATAGGTAAATGTACACACATATATATACATACATATCCACACACATTGATTGATTGATTGCTCATACACTTGTGAGGAATGGCCACATCAGTCTAAAGTCCGTAAGGCGAGCAGTCAGGAGGCAAAGATTATGAGCAGGCTGGTACCCCGCAGGCATGAGCTGTCTGGCATCCCTAAAACTTGGGAAACACCTCAGCCTGCTCTAGAAGGACTCGCCTGATCAGGACAGGCCCAACCCAGGATAATCTCCTTTTTGATCAATTTAAATTCAATTTATTAGGGACTTTAATTACATCTGAAAAATTCTTTCACCGTAGCCCCTAGATCAGCGTTTGATCAAATGACGTGGGACTGAGTTTAGCCTACCCAATTCAAAACATCAAAAGGCATGGTGTGGACTCCATTGCAAGCTTTGAGTTTTATGTAGGGAAGCAGCGTGTTTGCATCTGCAGTCACTGTGGAGAATGTGGGGAAGGTGAACTGGAAGTGGGAGAGATTCAGAAAGCAGAGAAATCTTACAGGAAGTCACTGCAGTCCTCGAGCAGAGGAATTGTAAACACTGGAGTGAATACGTGGGAATGAGGCTGGAAATATTAGGAGACTGAAGATCCAGTTCAGACAGAACTCGGTGTGGGATTGAGGACAAGGGAGACGGGAGACTCAGAATACCCTCTGGGTTTCTGCTGTGCAGTAGGGGTTTATCACTTACTGGGACCCATCTGGCCAGAGAGGAAAGTATGCCATTTCTAAGATGGTGATAGGAGTGATGTTAAAAGGAAAACAAGTATACAGTAAATTCCTTTTGGGGCGTGGTGCCTAGAAGGAGCCAATGAGCTAGAAGCCATGGATTTGGGAGGAGACAGTTACATGTTTTGGTGGAGATCTCGGAAGGGAGGTGTGGACAGGAGCTATGCATGCAGGGGTTCTGGCCACAGGCAATGTAAGTCATGAACATGGGCTCCTGGGTCTAGCTAGAAGGCTAAAGAAGAGAAAGGGTCTGAGGACAGAGCCCCAAGGATGCCCGCAAGCTCACAGTCAGGTGAAAACGATCCAAAGAGAGACTGAGAAGAATGATCTGGACCCAGATATGAGGACCTATATATGTTGTTTAGAAAGTTGAAATGGTCCTAATGACATGGAAATGTCTGTGAGAGTCCCGGGCTAAAGAAAGATGTTGTGAGAGGATAGAATGTACCCGCATACAAGAGTCTGGAGGGGGAGAGAGGATAAATGCTCATCACAAGACTAAACTTTAGAATCCACTAGGCTTAGCACACTTCCACATCTGTAACCCACTTCCACATCTGTAACCAACTCCAACTCTGTAACCCCAGTTAGATTTCTTCATATCTCTGCGCCTCAGTTTTCCATTCATAAAATGGGGCTACCTAATACAAACTGAGGTCAAGGTTAAATTTTAATGTATTTCCCATGGAACATAAACAACTCTCATAAAGTAACTTTGAAGAAGGCTGATACTATAGTACACCCAAACATACATAATAACTGAAATATTCTTTCCATATTTACTTTGGACCAGGTAAATTCTAAATGCCTTACCTGTATTATCTCATTTAATTCCCACAGTAGCCCTTTGAAGTCGGCACTGCTCTTCTGGGTCTCAAGACAAAGACACTGAAGCACAGAGGTCAGTCCAATTACAATCATTCTTTTATTCAATGCTTATTACATATTGACAATGTGCTTTTTTGCAATGCTAAAGATACACCAGTAACACAACAGACTACATTTTTTCTCCAAAGATATTAACATTCCATGGGTGGGGAGACAATGTCAGAAGGTTGGATGTGATGTAGAAAGTTGCCAGGCTTCAGGTCAAGGATCACGTGCTATACTATTAAACAGGGTGGTCCAAGTAGGCTTGCTAAGACATCTATATTCAGACAAAAACTTGATAGAAGGAGCCAAAAGAACCGCGAGGAGATCTCTGCAACCAGAGTGAGGTGAGTGAGAGAGAGAACTGTTAGAGACGGCCTTAGGGAGGTCATGGCCAGCCAGCAGAGGCCAAGGCTTGGAAGCTTTGGAAGGACTTCGGCTTTCTGTTGAGTGCAGTGGGGGTCATGGAGGGTTTTCACAGAGAACACTTTTTGATTCACATAATAAAAATAATTCTGCTGGTTGATAAAAGATTGTGGGGGGCAGGGTGTACAGCTAGCTTTGAGAAGATCCAACGAGTAGCAAGAGATCACTTGGGATTAAGTCCGAGGAAGTAGAGGAAGGGTGGATACATTGTGAAAATGGAGCTCGTGGGAGGGAGATCCTGATTGGGTGGAGACCATGAGAAAAGCAAGGGAATCCAGGACAAACAATCAGAAGAAAAGAATCTCCCTTTATGAGAATTGGTAAGTCCTCTACTGGACAAGAAGGTAAGAAAATAGTTTTGGACGTGACACATTTACCATGAACCACTGCAGTGCTGTCTGTCAGAATCTTTCATTTGCATTATTTTAAAGAGGCCCCTCTATGATGTTTATTCATTTAAACGTAGTGTCTGATAACCACCTACCTTCGTTGACAGCTCCATGACCATTTCTACAAGGTAAGCCATAATCCTATGTTGTGATTAATGTTTTTTTCAAGTGCTCTTTCATAAAAGTTCTATTCTTTTACTCTAAAGCATTTGCTTCATAGAGGCTTCTAGATGGTTCTGTGAGGGGAGATGGTTAGGGCAGCTCTTAGTCTGAACAGAACTGCATGGGGAAGCTCTATTGAATTTAGCTGGGCTCTGGTAATCAGAGTTTCGTGAGTGGAGGGTTCCCAGTAAATGTTTCCCACTGTCCCCAGTCCTTCCATCACCCCCTCTTCCATTGCTCACAGTCAGGCATCCTTGAATTCTGCATCTGCGCATTGGCACTAGGTAAAGCTCTCACCTTGTCCTACACATCAGAGCTCCTCAGCTGTGCTGGGTAGTCACTGGTGCTTAGTCCTGGTGGAACATGGAGAACAGAGGTGGCCACCTGTCCTGGACAGAGAGGATAGTAGTCTCTTCATCCCTTTGCAGTCTCCCCACCAGTGCCTTATTCTCCTGAGGAATAAACATAAGCTAAACATCCATTATTCTTATCATTGAGTAAAGAGAGGATATTCTTCCTATTAGGAAGCCTTTGTCCTTGCCTATGTGACACAATGCACTCACTGTGACTGTCCACTCCAGAGCTCAGCTTGCATGGCAAAAGTCACATTTGCTTGAAATAACTTCCTCTTTGTTAGTAATGTGATGTTTCTGTTTGTATTTGGTTCATGCTTAATCCTGATAGAAAGAGAGAATTTTCCAGTTAATCCTACCCCTCATAATTGTGAGAATAAAATGCATGGATTGATTACAAAAGACTAAATGATTCCCATCCATTCATCCATCCAGACACTTGAACACTAGTTATAGACACTAGCATAAAACAGGCACTAAGGAATGGCTGGATTATTAAAAATAGGAATCCCTTTAATCTTACAGCCTAGAGGTAGTCTGAGGACAGTCAAGATACTAACCTCAGTGAATAAATGGACAAAGCATCTTTTGTCTACGTATCCTAAAATTTTGGTCACAAAAACACGTCTTGTTTTAAGTAGGTTTTCTCATAGCATGCCTAACACTGGCCCTGTCTTTTGTTGGATCATCTCCCTCCAGTTACACCCTGCCTTGTCCAATCATCCTTTTCTACTGGAACCTTCCTCTCATATGTGAGTGTGCTCACACCCTCAGCCGGAAGGCCTTTTCCCTGCACCCAGTGATGTCCAAGCCACCAGCCAAGTCCTCTTGTGCCTCACCCTCCTGCTTCCTCAAACCATCTACAGGTGTTGCCTCCACTTCCTCAACACCCACTCACTTTTTAACCCTTTGCCATCTATGACTCTATTGAAGTGGTTGTCGTAGAAGAGTGTTTTATCCCATAATTTGAAATATCAGATATAATCTTATCAGAGGAGCTTTGGTACTAGTTTCCATACTTTTGTCCTTGAAATTCCTCCTCATCTGGCTCCCTTGATGTTTCCATTCTTTTCCTGTCTTTGAAAACTTTCTTACTTCCTTGGCTGGTTTTTCTAACCTGAAATGCTACTGTGTTTTCATATCTCTCTCCTACACAAAGCCTTTTAAGAGCTTTTCATCATTCATTGCGGTAATTTCAACCTTTTTCATGTCATCACACACATAAACTAATTACTAAAATTCTGCGGCACATCAAAAAAGGTATTTTTTCACCAATTTGACAAAAATAGGAATAATTTTGTTTTATTTACAAAAATAATTAATAATAGCAATTACCTTCCCTTTTTGCTCCAAAGTAACTTTTTAAAAAATCAAGTGCCTATGTATAGGGATTTCTGGTACCAAGAACTAGCCAATCAGATGCAACTGTATTATGCAACATGACCTGTAAAATGCAACTCTATTATATGACCTACTCATTTATGGTTTGAGACAGGGCCATTCACTCTGGACAGATATTGCTGTGTTGGCTGCTATTTTTTTATTTGACAATCTAAGGAAAAAGAGGCCACTGTACTCAACTAAATAGTCAGGTATTGCACATTTTAAAAATTCTTGCAGCACACCGGCTAAAAATCACTGGTTTATTGAATTCAGACTAAATGCCTCACTCTGTCACTCAAAGCTCTCTGTGGATTGACCTTGGAGTTGGAAATCCAAGTAGATGATGGAGAATGGGATGGGTGGTAGAGGACACAGAGACCAAGCTTGGGCACTGTATGTTGCCTTACATGGAAGGTCAGGATAAGAAGTCCCTACATGTAAGGGAGAGGGTGGAGCCCTAGCCATTCTGCTCTAAGACATGCAGCTCAGAGCTCAGGAAAAGACCTCTGAGCCCACCCAAGCCTGGGTTATCACTTCTCTCTATGCAAGCATGAATGACCCCAGCACTCTCCAACCCAGAATGTCAGAGAGGAGTACAAGCTACTGACAAGGACACCCATGGAGCCACGAGCAAATGGAGTCCCAGCAGCAATGATCAAGCTGCTTGTGGGGATGCACAGAGTCTGAGTGGCAGCTGTCCGCTGAAGAGGACATATCAGCTGCCTCACCTGGGGATGCACCTGGAGCAGGTGTGCATGGCACTCAGTCAGCAACACCTAGGAGTAAAACAGGATCGTGCAGGAAAGAAAATCCTGACGCAGAACAGTTTATCTCAGTCTGTCATGGCTGATGTCCAGAAAGGACCAGTCAATAAGTGAAGCACACCCTGACCACCTGGAACTTGTCGTTGGTCCCTAGACACACCATCCTTTTTCATTCCTTGGTTCACTTCAGCTATTTTTCCTCCCCATTTGCTTAACACTATTGTAGCACCATAGTGTGCTAGGGGAAGTTCTCAGCATTGTACTAGTACAATGTAAGTTGTATAACCTCAGTTTCCTTACTAGAAGAACAGAAATAACAATGTCCTCTTTACAGGATTGTGAAGACTACAACACCAACCCATCAATGTATCACACATTCTGTGAGCATCTGCTCGGCAACAGCTCATGTAGTGAGATGGCAAAGAGGCTCAGGTGAGCAAGGCAAATTCCACGTATGTGGGAACTTGATGGTGCAAGCAGGATGATCAGACAAGTGAGTCAGCCATGTCCTAGGTGCTGTGTGTGGACACTGAGGGAGGATAGAATGTGTGCAAGCTTTATTAGAATTCATAGCCAGTGATCAATGGGGTCCCTTCTCCCATCACCCTTTTCTTTAAAACTTCCCCTGTAGCTATGGCTTTCTCTCCAGACTGCTGGGTGCCCCCTGCGGCTGCTGGGACTGCTGGCCCTGGACCTGAACCTAGGGTGAGGGGAAACGCTGCCCCTTCTCCACCAGCCTCCCCTGCCTTGTGCTTCCACTGCCCGCATGCCAGCCAATGAATGGCATCTCGTAATACCTGCCAAAGCCCCTTCCTGACTCTCTGCCGTCTCCACTTTCTGTCAAGGCAAGGTCTCTTGGCACTGATATGCTAGAAAGCCGAGGCCAATTTCTCACCAACCATCCTGGGGAGCCGTGGGTCGGAAACATCCAGGTTTCCGTTGGATCCCACTCAGCCCGAAGGTGGAGCGAGGCAGCCTGGAAGGCAGCGGGGTCTTCCTCCTGCACCTAACCCACCGGCATCTTTTCCCGACGACCGGTAGCTGCTTTCCTGGTGCCTCCGACCCGGTGGGATGAGAACAGGAAGCGGCCGGAGTTGCCCACCGGCGACACGGGTGTGTGGCGAAGGGCATCTCGCTCCGAGGACCGTCACATGGAGGCGCTCCCTCCCGGCTGAAGAGGAAGCCACCGGGCCCAGGGCAGGAGGACGGGGCTTCCTTTCAGAGCTCCGCTAATGACCTGCGGGGAAGCCACGCAGCAGTCGTTCCGAGAACGCAGTGGCAGGTCACGGCAACAGATGTTCCCAGCATATGTGGAGAATTAATTACCCACTAGTAAACAAAATCTGTGATGCGGAGAGTCATTTTGTCCAAATTTCTTACAATTTTGCTGTTATTAGGGGCTTAATTTTTCTTGATCATCTAAATATACTTGGATTAAAGCACTCTTTAATGGGATCCGAGGAACATTCCAAAGGAAAATGGGGGCCAGGTTGGTTGCAGAGGGAACCCGGAGGAGGAGGGGCTGATGGAAAGGCATCGCCCTACCGAGCCATCAGCAAATTATTTGATTAAAACATTGGATGCTAGTCATATTTTTAAAAACATTCTAATGGTTACCTCCTATTTAAGAGTGCTTACAATTAATTTAACTGCATGCTGTGTAACAGCTGGAGTTTCTAAAGGAAATTACAGCATTCCGACAGAAACAGGCTTCCAGAAAGGTTTGTCTTCGGAGTCTGCTGCTTTTAGGATTCTGAACATGTTTCTGTGTCCGGTACTGGAAGCACATTCGAATACTCATCATTTAAGAACATAGATTTTCTTAAAAAGGGAGATTTGGGAGCCTTTTTAATTATTTTTTATTTTTATTTTTGGTAAGGCCATTATTTCCTGGGCCATTTTCATCCATCACAGAAGCCGTCAAAAATGCAGTGATTCTCTAGTAAGTAAATCTAAAAGATTATTGGGAAAAAAAAGATTACTCATCCATTCAAAAGTTTGCGACTCCTCTAAATCTTAAATTCATAATTGTGCCTCCTACCTTTTACTGGACAAAGTAAATCTTTAAAAATCTGTTGGTTCTGTCCCACACAGTCTGCAATGAAACACACACACTTGTTTTTCTCAATCATTCAACACACATTTGCTGAGCTAGGTGCTACGACTATGAATAATACAAGGTCCATAACCTTAAAGCCGCATGCTGAAGACAAACATGCAGACAGACGGTTACTTGACTATGGCTGAGATTGGGCCAGTAAACATTAAATGCGACAGCAAACCACCCCCATATCACTGCGCCATCGAAAATGTTCCCCAGGGGGTGGGATTACCCCTCCCACCACCACCACCACCACCACCACCACCACCACCACCACCACCACCACCACCACCACCACCACCACCACCACCACCACCCTATGTCAGAACCACGGGTGTAGGCAAGAAACTCAGAGTGAGGGTACAGGAAATGGGCCAGAGGTTCTCATAGAATGTTGGTGAGCCGTGTTCAGTCTCGAACATTCTAGGAAACACTGGCAATGAGAAGAAACCAGGTCTTGTTGACGCGCAGGTAAGATGGAAGGAAACTGCGTGTGTAAGACAGAGCTCACTTCCATTGCATTTCCTATGCCAGGCATTGATTTCCTGTCCTCTCTTTCTACAAATTGGCCCTGTCAAAAGAAACAAAAAAAATTTTTTTCTTTTTTTTTTTTTGGTAAAAAGGCCTATGGTATATAACATCGTTAGGTATTTATTTTGGCTGCAAGTCACCAGGGTCTGACAGTTGACATTTATTTGGGTGCAACTTCCCTTCCAAAATAGAAGTTGCTTATCCCCGTTTCCCAGGAATTCTGGATTTGCTCCTGAATTTCCCCCAAACTTGAGAGGCATGTCAGGGACTGGGGTGTGTTTTGTTCTGCTTGGCAGCTTCCTTAGTTGGAACAAGGGAAATCTGCTTCATGAATATTTCACGAGGTGGCGTTTCAGTTCTGCTACTCCATTTGTTTGATGCTGGGTGACATGTCTTTAACCCCTTTTGGAAGTAGCTGGTATTGGACTCCACTGAACACCTACTCACCTACCCTGTTCAACATAATGCCATAGGAATGGAGAGCAGCCTCATCATGGATAATTACAAGTAAAAATAAATTCAGACTATTAAGAGTCGTGAACTGACTACAGCTCACTTTTGGAACTATATGAGATCTCTCAGTTTCATAACTAACGTGAACTTTCACCCACGCATGAACCAGTCGTCTGACATTTTCCCCCGATTTCACATTTTCTTCTTTCATTAGGCAAAACAATAACCACCTAATGTGATTCATATGTTTCCCCACGTCTAATCTCCATACCATTGTTCTATTTTTCATTTCAGAGCCTATACCTAATTCAATCCTATTTGAACATGATAACATAGTACGTGATGTACTCAGCAGCGGCCCAAAAGAGCCCTGGTTGGGGCAACAGACTAGAGTACTCGGCCGTTAGTAATTCATTATTCCCTGCAACAAATGATGAAACCAATTCTGTGATTCATCAAAACTGCTTTGGAACTAGCCCCATGGGATTCGAATTTTAAATCATGTTATGCAGACAGCAGCAATACAAAGAACACGAATGAAAAATTATTTCTGTAAGAAATATTTAGTAAATAAGCATTAATCTTCCCCCCGGTCTTCTTGAAAGATCAAAGCCACATTCAAGCAAACTTTAAAATACATGCCTTGCCAAGCACCAAGGAAAATGTCACATTCTTTTAATAGGTGCTTTGTGTAGCTGTGAATCATTTCTCCTTGAAGGACGTCAGCACTGTTTACGGCTTTCCCCAATGACACATCTTTCCTCATCACTATTTCTAGTTACTGTTCTTACCCCATCTTCACTCTAAAGGGAAGGGCTGAGTTCTCCTCTTTTCCCATTGCGACTCCACAAATATAATTCAACAGCATTCCCTCATTTGAAGAATTGTCATCTAATTAGACCACGTTTTTCTCATCCTCATTCATCCACTCAACTCCGTCTTCATTTCTGCACTTTCTCTCAATGTGATTTGTATATTTTTTCTGTCTTAATTTTGCTTTCATTAGTTAATTCATTCATTCAGTCCTTTATTTATTAGACATTCCTAAGATCTTTCCTACTGTCAGAGCTGGCTCTACTAAGCATCAGGAATGCAAAAATAAAGCATAGATTCTTCCCTCAAGGAACTTAAAAGAGTAGAATAATACCAGGGGCTTTCCTTAGATGGGGTGTCGTGAGTGTGTTGGTGGGCAGACACTTCTCCCATAGCATGGCTTACCCCTTGGTTTCTCAATATATGTCAAGTTTGTAGCTGCACTTGCTTGGTCCACTATGAGGTCATTGTATAAACCTAAGCTGGCTCCAAAAACTAACATATCACATCTTAACCCATTTCTAAACACCTTGCACTCTCTCCTATGCCCAAGGAATACTCCATAGAAGCTACTATGAACTTTTTAAACTCTATTGAAACTTCCAAGTGAAGACAGCAAAGTCATTTGAGACTTTTCCCAGTTTTCCTCCTTTTCATAAAACATACCTCCGTATCTCCTCCCATGTTTTTGTCTATGTTAAAGGAGAAAATGTCCTTACTTATTTGAGATCATTTATTTGGCTGTGCTCCTAAAACAATTAAGATTCCCTCCCTCTCCTCTGGATTCCATCAGTGGTTGTATCTCCTTCCCATATTTCCCATCTCTCAAGAGTTTCTCTTTCCTTTCCTGACCCTGGCCATGAACTTTGGGGATGCCAAAATGGGACCATGAAATAGTTGCTCTCCACCTGCATGTTAGCTTAGCATGTAGTTATGGCCAGTGATACAGGTTGATGGATCATTTTCTTATTTTATTTTATGTATAACATTATTATATTGCACCTTAAATATTTATCTTTCTTTATTGATAGAAATATTGAGTCTAAAGAATTCATTTCTCTAAGTAGGTAGAAAACGTCCTAGTTACTTCAAAGAATAAATTTTGTGACCACCAAGGTTTATTTTAGTTTTGCTTAACCACATATTTAAAACTTCCTTGTATTGTTTTATACTTCAAAGCACAGGAAGTTTTAAGTAATTAAATAAACATATTATAGATCTATAATTAAAGCTAATTATAAATTGGGCAAGAGGAGACTTCTTTATGATTGGCAATTAAGAATCTTGGGCACTGAAATTAATTCAGTTTAATTCCCTAATCTAAATATACTGGCTTCATAACAAAATTAACATTTAAAACATTAAAAGACATTTATAAAAATTATGGACAATCCTTGACAAAAATTATCTCTAATCGCGTTAACAATAATCACTTGATACCCAAAGCATGACTAAATTCATATCCTTTTATGAAATGTTGCTTTTTTCCCTAACCTGTTTTAAAGATGAGATGTATACACTTAGAATGACCTACATGTTAAAAAGTAGTTAGTATTGTTATTTTCTAACAAATATCGAAAAATTCCTGTCCCAGTTAGAGAACAGAATGCAAGGATGGAAATTTCCCAATTTTGGTAGTTCTGCCATTTAAACCTCACTCCCATCACTAAGTTCTCTGCACAATTTTTTATTTTCTTTTTTTAATCTTATTTTTATTAATTTTAATGCAGTGACATTGATAAATCAGGGTACATATGTTGAGAGAAAACATCTCCAGATTATTTTGACATTTGATTATGTTGCATACCCTCATCCAAAGTCAAATTGTCTTCCGTCACCTTCTATCTGGTTTTCTTTGTGCCTCTCCCCTCCCCACCCCCTCTCTCTACTTCCTCGCCCCCTCCCACCCCCCTACCCCACCCCTCATTACCATCACATTCTTGTCCATGTCTCTGAGTCTCATTTTTATGTCCCATCTATGTATGGGTTCATATAGTTCTTAGTTTTTTCTGATTTACTTATTTCACTCCGTATAATGTTATCAAGGTCCAGCCATGTTATTGTAAGTGATCCGATGTCATCATTTCTTATGGCTGAGTAGTATTCCATAGTATATATGTACCAAAGCTTTTTAATCCACTTGTCCACTGATGGACACTAGGGCTGTTTCCAGATCTTCGTTATTGTGAATAATGCTGCCATAAACGTGGGGGTGCATTTCTCCTTTTGGAACAGTTCTATGGTCTTCTTACAGTATATTCCTAAAAGTGGGATAGCTGGGTCAAAAGGCAGTTCGATTTTCAATTTTTTGAGGAATCTCCATACTGTTTTCCACAGAGGCTGCACCAGTCTGCATTCCCACCAGCAGTGCAGGAGGGTTCCCTTTTCTCCACATCCTAGCCAGCACTTATTCTGTGTTGTTTTATTGATGAGCACCATTCTGACTGGTGTGAGGTGATATCTCGTTGTGGTTTTAATTTGCATTTCTCTCATGATTAATGATGTTGAGCATTTCTTCATATGCCTATTGGCCATCTGTATGTCCTCTTTGGAGGTGTCTATTCATTTCTTTTGCCCATTTTTTGATTGGATTGTTTGTCTTCCTGGTGTTGAGATTTACAAGTTCTTTATAAATTTTGGTTATTAATCACTTATCAGACGTATTGTCAAATATGTTTTCCCATTATGTAGTTTGTCTTTTGATTCTGTTCTTATTGTCTTTGGCTGTGCAGAAGCTTTTTAGTTTGATATAGTTCCATTTGTTTATTCCTCTCTTTTATTTTACTTGCCCACGGAGATAAATCAGCAAATATATCGCTGTGAGAGATAGCGGAGAGCTTACTGCCTGTTTTCTTCTAAGATGCTTATGGTTTCACAGCTTACATTTAAGTCTTTTATCCATTTTCAGTTTATTTTTGTGAGTGGTGTAAATTGGTGGTCTAGTTTCATTTTTTTGCAGGTAGCTGTTCAATTTTCCCAACACCATTTATTAAAGAGGCTATCTTTACTCCATTGTATGTCCTTATCTCCTCTGTCAAATATCAGTTGTCCATAGAGCTGTGGGTTTATTTCTGGGTTCTCTGTTCTGTTCCATTGATCTATATGCCTGTTCTTATGCCAGTACCAGGCTGTTCTGAGTACAATGGCCTTGTAGTATAACTTGATATCAGGAACTGTGATACCTCCCACTTTATTCTTTTTTTTTTTTAAGATTGCTGAGGCTTAGCCCTGGCTGGTTGGCTCAGTGGCAGAGCATCAGCCTGGCGTGCAGGAGTCCCGGGTTCGATTCCTGGCCAGGGCAAACAGGAGAAGTGCCAATCTGCTTCTCCACCCCTCCCCCTTTCATTCCTCTCTGTCTCTCTCTTCCTCTCCTGCAACCAAGACTCCATTGGAGCAAAGTTGGCCCGGGCGCTGAGGATGGCTCTATGGCCTCTGCCTCAGGCACTAGAATGGCTCTGGTTGCAAAAGAGCGACACCCCAGATGGGCAGAGCATCGCTCCCTGGTGGGCATGCCGGGTGGATCCCCGTCGGGTGCATGCGGGAGTCTGTCTGACTGCCTCCCCGTTTCCAACTTCAGAAAAATACAAAAAGAAAAGAAAAAAAAAAAAGATTGCTGAGGCTATTTGTGTTCTTTTTTGGTTCTATATAAATTTTTGGAATATGTGATCTATATCCTTAAAGTAAGTCATTGGTATTTTAATCGGTATTGCATTGAATTTATAAATTGCTTTGGGTAATATAGACATTTTAATGATGTTTATTCTTCATAACCATGAGCACGGTATATGCTTCCACTTGTTTGTATCTTCCTTGATTTCTTTTACCAATAATTTATACTTTTCTGTGTACAAGTCTTTAGTCTCCTTGGTTAAATTTACTCCTAGGTACTTTATTTTTTTGGTTGTAATAATGAAGGCGATTGTTTCCTTAATATCTCTTTCTGACTGTTCATTGCTGGTGTATAAAAATGCCTCTGATTTCTGAGTATTAATTTTATATCCTGCCACTTTGCTGAATTTGTTTATCAGGTCCAGTAGTTTTTTGACTGAGACTTTAGGGTTTTCTATATATAATATCATATCATCTGCAAATAATGATAGTTTTACTTCTTCTTTTCAAATTTGGATGCCTTTTATTTTCTCTTCTTGTCTGATTGCTGTGGCTAGGACTTCCAGAACTATGTTGAATAAGAGTGGTGAAAGGAGTCACCCCTGCCTTGTTCCTGATCTTAAGGGGATTGCTTTTAATTTTTTTCCCATTGAGTATAATGTTGCCTGTGGGTTTGTCATAGATGGCTTTTATCATGTTGAGGTATGTTCCCTGTATTACCACTTTATTAAGAGTTTTGATCATGAATAGGTGCTAGATTTTATCAAATGCTTTTTCTGCTTCCATTGAAATTATCATGTGGATTTTCTCCTTCCTTTTGTTTATGTGATGAATCACACTGATTGATTTGCAAACATTGTACCAGCCTTGCCTCCCCAGAATAAATCCCACGTGATCATGGTGTATGATTTTTTCCATATATTGCTGGATCCTGTTTGCTAATATTTTGTTGAGGATTTTAGCATCTCTATTCATCAGGGATATTGGCCTATAATTTTCTTTCTTTGTGTTGTCTTTGCCTAGAATTGGAGTCAGAATTATGGTCACCTCATAAAAGGAACTTGGAAGTATTCCTTCCTCTTGAATTTTTTGAAATAGCTTGAGAAGGGTAGGAGTTAGTTTTTCTTTGAATGTTTGGTAGAATTCACTTGTGAAGCCATCAGGCCCAGGACTTTTCTTTTTTGGGAGTTTTTTGATAACTATTTCAATCTCATTTGTTGTAATCGGTCTGTTTAGGTTTTCTGATTCTTCCAGATTGATTTTTGGAAGATTGTATGTTTCAAGGAACTTGTCCATTTCATCTAGGTTGTCTAGTTTTTGGCATACACTTCTTCATAGTATTTTCTTACAATATTTTGTATTTCTATTGTGTCAGTTGTTATTTCTCCACTCTCATTTCTAATTTTATTTATTTGAGTCCTCTCTTTTTTTCTTGGTGAGTCTAGTTAAAGGTTCATTGATTTTGTTTACCTTTTCAAGTAACCAACTCCTAGTTTCATTGATCCTCTGTATTGTTTCTTTGGCCTCTATGTCATTTATTTCTGCTCTGATCTTTATTATTTCCTTCCTTCTACTACATTTGGGCTTTACTTGCTGTTCTTTTTCTAATTCTTTTAGATCCAGGGTTACGTTGTTTATTTGAGCTTTTTCTAGCTTCTTAAAGTGTGCTTGTAGTGCTATGAACTTCCCTCTCAGGACTGCTTTTGCTGTGTCCCATAAATTTTGAGTTGTTGTATGCTCATTATCATTCATTTCTAGGAATTTTTTTATTTCTTCTTTGAGCTCATTCTTAATCCATTTGTTATTTAACAACCTGCTATTTAGTTTCTATGTGTTTGAGAATTTTGGAGTTTTTCTGTTGTGATTGATTTCTAGTTTCATGCCATTGTGATCAGAGAAAGTGCTTGATATGACTTCAATCTTCTTAAATTTGTTGAGACCACTTTTGTGCCCTAACATGTGGTCTATCCTAGAGAATGTACCATGAGAACTTGAAAAGAATGTATATTCTGCTGCTTTAGGGTAAAAGGTTCTGAAGATATCTATTAAATCGAGTTGATCTAGTGTATCCTTTAAGTCTGCTGTTTCTTTGTTCATTTTCTTGAGCATCTATCTAGTGATGTTAGTGGGGTATTGAAATTCCCTGCTATTATAGTATTACTGTTGAACTCGCCCTTTATATCCATCAAAATCTGCTTTATATATTTAGGTGCTCCTATATTAGGTGCGTAGATATTTATAATAGTTATATCTCCCTGTTGGATTGCTCCCTTTATCATTATGTAGTGGCCTTCTTTATCTCTTACTATATCCTTTTTTTAAAGTCCATTTTGTCTGATATAAATATTGCTACCCCAGCTTTTTTTTCATTACCATTTGCATAAAATGTTTTTTTCTGTCCTTTTACCTTCATTCTATGTGCATCTTTTGTTTTAAGGTGTGTCTCTTGTAGACAGCATATGAACGGGTCCTGTTTTCTTATCCATGCAGCTACTCTATGTCTTTTGATTGGATCATTTAATCCATTTACATTTAAGGATATTATTGCCATGTAATTGTTTATTGCCATTTTATTCTTTAAAGCTATATTCCTCTTTTGCTATATTCTTTTCCTACTTTGATCTGTTTACACCATGCCCCTTAACATTTCCTGCAGCATTGGTTTGGTTGTAATAAATTCCTTGAATTTTTTTTTTGTCTGGGAAGCTTTTTATTTCTCCTTCAATTTTAAATGATAGCCTTGTTGGATAAAGTAGTCTTGGTTGTAGGTTCTTGTTCTGCATTACTTTGAATATTTCTTGTTATTCCGTTTGGCCTTAAGTGTTTCTGTTGAGAAGTCTGATGTCATCCTTATGGGGGCTCCTTTGTAGGTGATAGCCTTTTTTTCTCTAGCAGCTTTTAATATTTTCTCTTTATCACTTAGCTTTGGTATTTTAATTATGATGTGTCTTGGTGTAGGTTTCTTTGGGTTTCTTTTTAATGGAGTTCTCTGTGCTTCTTGAACTTGTAAGAGTTTCTCCTGAATTAATTTAGGAAAGGTTTCAGCTGTGATATGATTGAACAAAGTTTCTATCCCTTCTTCTTTCTCTTCTTCTTCAGGAACCCCTATGATGCGGATGTTATTTCTCTTCATGTTGTCACAGAGCTCTCTAAGAGTTTCTTCAGACTTTTTGAGTCTCTTTTCTTTTTTATTCTCTGCTTTTATGCCTTCATTCCACTTGTCTTCCAACTTGCTGATTCGTTCCTCAGCTCCCTCCATCCTGTTTTTAATTCCTTCCATTGTGGTCTTCATTTCTGATATTGTATTTGTCATCTCCAACTGCTTCTCTTTTAATATTTCAATATCCTTTTTTATACTTGCTATTTCTTTATTTAGGTGTTCATAATGACCATCCATTGTTGTTCTAAGATCCCTAAGTATCCTTACAATCATTATTTTGAACTCCGCATCCGGAAGTTTGGTTATTTTCATATCACTCAGTTCATTTCCTGGAGGTTTCTCTTGGGGTTTCATTTGTATTGCACTTCTCTGTCTTGTCATTATATCTGTGTATTTGGGTGTTTTGATTGTAGAGCTGGTTGAGTCTAGGCTTGGTGTTTTCTGCCTCCATTTTTCAATTGTGTTATTTCTAGGTTTTCTTGTTTTGGCATCAGCTATTATTTGTAATCCACTTTTGGATTTGGGCGGCTTTGAAGTCTTGTTTTTTTTTTTTTCTTAGCAGGTGATAGTCTTGTTTACTGATCTCTGCAGGGGGCTTATTTGAAACTGTATTCAGGAATGCGGTGGGTATAACCTGAGACTCTGAAGGCCTCTTCTGTCAGTTACTTTCTCTGGGGGCAGGGTCTTTTCTCAGCTTCAGTAGGGGGAGGTGTATCTCAGATCTCCATGGAGATTTGAGTTACTGCCCCTCCTCCCCACTTCTTGTTTTCAGCTATGTCTTGTTCCACTGATTGGAACTGGAGAGATGTTTGGAGATCTGTGACCTGGAAGCACTTTGTCTTTTGTTTTGCAGAAGGATCAGTCCCTCCCCCAGCTGTGGCCACCTCCAGAACTGGATGAGTCAGCTTCTCAGGTCATCCTCTGCATTCCTCTGCCCCTCGCCATCTGTCTCTCTCTTTCCCCTTTCTTTTTGGAAGACAAGCTGTCCCTTTCAGCACACCTTGTTCCATGGTCGCCAGGCAAGTGGCTGTGAGCAATATTTTCTGCTCTTTTCCTTGGAGTGAGAGCCCTTCTAAGCTCCCAACCTCACCCCCTACCCCTCAGTTCCTGTAAGCAGGGGAGATTCAGCCACTCCCTACCATGTTTGTTGTGGCTTCTTCTTTGCTCCTTGGTTTTTGAGAGCTGTCCTTGTAGTCCAGAGTTGGTTTTTCACGCAGATTGTTCATAAATTAGTTTGTAATCCAGTTCGGTGGTGTGAGCTGGGAGTCTGTGTGTCTGCTTACTCCGCTGCCATCTTCAGGTCTCAATTTTTTATTTCTTTAACACATGTTTGTTTAGCACAAGCAACCACATGCATGCTGAGTATTCAGAAGTGAGCAAGACAGACTGGGCCCTTGCCCTTTTCCATAAAGATGATAATTGTAGAGAATATTTCCTTAGACTAAATCAGATCGGCAGAAGGTATACCGATAGCCAGCCCACACAGTCTGTTTTGGTGCACATATAACGTTGGATGTTGCCCCATTGCTAAAGAGAATTGAATAAAACAAAGGCCATAGCAATGGGGCACAGGTCCTAGTCCTTATTGACATAGCGGAGATGGCGGCTCAGGAGCGTATATACTCTCTCACTACTTGATGTCTTTCTTTATCGCTAGCAGCCTTCAGTTATCACATATTGTGCTCCCTGTCACCACTCTGCATGGATTATCTCATTTACTTCTCTCATCATCCTTATGAAGAAAGTTCTAACATCTCCCATTTAGCAATGAGGAAACTGATAACCTAGGGAAGTTAGGAGAATACCAAGTTCACTCATCTACTAGTGGTAAATTTCAGTCTAACTGGGATACTGCCAACCCCTAAAAACTATCCCCTTGTGCTAAATAAACATTTGGTAAATGAAAAATGAGTGACAAGCATGTAAAATAGATAAATAGGTATAGATGAGCCCCTCCCCCGAGACAATGACCTAGTGGTTACTCTCTTTAGAACTAGGGTAGTTTTCCTTAGAAAAGGTCTTTCTTAGCAAGCTACACTGCTGATGAGCTTGGATGTGTGCTTGGAAGTTATGATGTTTCAAAGAAAGCTCACTCTGGGACCCAAAGTCTCCTCCATCTTCTACAGATTGATAAATGTGTTCAAATGTCTGTTAAAATAAAAATTTGAGGAAATTTGATAAATACTCTTTCTCCAGTCTCCAAGAAAGAGATGGAAAATTTGATCATCACACTGAATAAAAAAAGTGATAAATGGGGGGGGGGAGAAATGGTAGTGTTTCCCCACATTGACTCTTAATTCATTTTGTCTGGAAACCTATTGACTTAATTTGCAATGATTTTGTGGAGTAAATGGATTACTGTCAATGTGAACAGTTTGTATGTGCAACTTTTGTTCCCACAGCAAAAAAAAAAAAAAATGTTGGTTAAGTTGCCAGCACCATTAGCTGCCTGCATTTCCAATCACCCAGGGAACCCCACTGAACCATGACCTAATGAGGACAGCTTAATGTAAATTGAATAGTGCCCCTAATATCACATTGCCATTTAGCACTCAACTTCTAAGTAAGTGTCAGGGTGACATGAGCCAAGTTTTACTCTGGGACCTGAATAGTAATTCTTGTACCACTATTCACGTTACCAACTATTACAACAAAAGCATGTAGCCAGAGCTGGAGAAACCATCTTGCTGGTGATGCCTTTTTTTGCTTGTTTGTTTAATCCTCACCTAATATACTCTGCCATCTCATTCATTCCAAAATAATATTTATGTAAAGATAATTGCAGTAAAGGCATGCAGCTAAACTTTTAGAATGGGGATGTTAGGCATGGTTCCTAGACAAAGCAAGAAGAAACAGAAGTGCAATAGTAAACCATTTAGCAAAGGAAGCTTGGGTCAGAAATATGAAGGTCAAGTGAGAAGAGAAGGGAGAGATGTCAATGCAAAGGGAAATCAAGAACTCAATTCTTTCATGGTAATACAAATATTGAATCATTATGCTCCACACCTGAAATTAACATAATGTTGTATGTCAATTATACCTCAATTAAAAATTTTTAAAAATATGATCAGAGTTAGATTGTGAAGTTATCAAAGATAGAAAAAATCAGAATCTGGTGTGGGCAAAGAAAGTATCCAGGACCACCCCTAAAATTTGTGGGGCCTAAAACAGTAGTCCTCATGGAGGCCCACATCCCATAGTCTTACATTTAAAACCTGTAACTCAATCTCTGCCCATGACTCACACCCCTTCCCACCCTTGGTGCCTCACCTTGGCAGTAGCTGTTACCAGTACCTCCAGAAGGTACGTCACTTACAATGCCTGTTTAGTCAATTACTTAGAGATCCTTTAAGAAACTTTCTTAGGAAAATAAAATCTGTCTTGCCTTTCAGTGTTTATGATAGATAGTACCCTTTAACATGAAGACCCAGGGTCCTCTTGCCTGGATCTAAGGGAAGAACTAAAAGCACCCCACCATTCTTAGGGCTGTAGAAGCCAATTGCAAGCCAAGAAGAATGTCACTGGTTGCCTTGAATACTTGGCATCCCTGATGGTGGCCCCTGCTTTACCTGCTCCAGGTATGCCTAACTAACCTTAAAAATTCTGGCAAAGCACCATCACTGTCTGTAAAGAAAGCATACAGTAGTCAAGTTTATTTTTTTTAATTTTTTATTTTTTTTGCATTTTTCTGAAGCTGGAAACAGGGAGAGACTGTCAGACAGACTCCTGCATGCACCCGACTGGCATCCACCCGGCACGCCCACCATGGGGCGATGCTCTGCCCACCAGGGGGCGATGCTCTGCCCATCCTGGGCGTCACCATGTTGCAACCAGAGCCACTGTAGCGCCTGAGGCAGAGGCCACAGAGCCATCCCCAGCGCCCGGGCCATCTTTGCTCCAATGGAGCCTCGGCTGCGGGAGGGGAAGAGAGAGACAGAGAGGAAGGTGTGGCGGAGGGGTGGAGAAGCAAATGGGCGCTTTTCCTGTGTGCCCTGGCCGGGAATCGAACCCGGGTCCTCCGCATGCTAGGCCGACGCTCTACCACTGAGCCAACCAGCCAGGGCCAGTAGTCAAGTTTAGAGAGCACTAGAGCATACCTCTGACCAGTAATGAATGGATCAGAGTCATCTACTGCAGAAACTCAAACTATGAACAGATGAGTCTGACACGGAGCTTTTAGAAGTAATTACAATGAAGCACAGTTTTGGAGTAAACACTCAGTCTTCAAGGTAGCTTTTTAGACAGTAATGGGAAGTAAAAATTATAATTCTAGCCTGGGAAAGATTACTAGTAATCTACAATTTTATTTATTATTAATTATACCTATGCACAAAAAAATAAAGAGGATTCACAGGAATATAACCTTCAATACATCTCTCATAAATGTCTACATCTTGTGCTCTGTTTAATTTACAAGACAGAATACAAAGACAAAGGGCAAAGGGCTTTAACTAAGGTACCAATGGAAGCCTAGAACAAGTAAAGTGCCAACTACTGAAATTGGGGTTTAGTTCAATACTCACTAGTGAGGTCTGCACACCACTGTGGTCCTCAATAAATGAAAATGACCAACATTACAATATATAAAAAAATTTTAGTCCTCAAACTAACAAGCAGAACACTTTTCTGAATGTCAACTTGATTTTGAGCTCTAAGTAAGTAGGACTGTTAGTACTGAGCTCATCATTTTCCATTTTCAACTCAACCAATGATGCTCAGATTAGTGGGTGATTCTATTATGCGTACTTGGGATGTGCTGATTTTGATTCTATAGAGAATGTCTTTGGAAAGGAGAGTAAATACAAAAATAACTTTTAAAAAAGCTGCCATCTAAAATTTCTTAAAAGTATTTTGCAAAATTGTAAAAAGAAATTTCATTATTTCCTTTGCACTAAGCAACTGGTTTTGATAACAAGCCCTGAATAACAAATAAAACCTTGAGGCGTTCAGAAATCCTAGCAGCTGTCTGTGATAGGGAGGCTGCTTCAATCATTGCCCACACTGGCTCCCTGGGGCGTGGTCGGTGCTGAACTGGGAAACAGGAGCTGTGGATCATAGGACCAACAAATTCTTTGCAGGATACACAGTAGAAATTTATAGACACACCCATGCAACTTGGAGAAGAATGTTAGAACCTTGCTAACTGCCTTGATTTACAATAAAGATAAGCTAAAGAGAAACGATTTCTAATTTTGTTTGAAAATTGGCGACCCACCCACAGAAAATGTGCCTGAAATTTGGAGAATCGTGCAAATGTTATCCCTTGTAGCCAAGAGTGAATCTTCCTTTTGGCCTGCAGAATAGAACCCATGTCTAATAAAATGTTTTTGGTCTTCTACTAAGAAGTCTTTCTGGGTTATGTTCAGCCCCATCAGGCCAGGACAGATGAAACCGGAGGCTCTCATAGACCTGCACCTGCCACCTTCTTCCACAAGGAAGGATAGATAAGTAACCCATCTCCATAGTCTCTACCGAGGCTCCGCACAGATGATAACTTGAACAATTTCCCAGCACACAGAGAAAATGAATAAATAACAATGTAGCAAAAGTAGTGCCCTTCCTTCCTTCCTTCCTTCCTTCCTTCCTTCCTTCCTTCCTTCCTTCCTTCCTTCCTTCCTTTTCTTCCTTTCTTCCTTTCTTCCTTTCTTTCCTTTTCCTTTTCTACCTTCAGGCAGCAAAAATGCTTACGTACCAAAATGAGAAAAAAAAGGCAGTTTTAAGGATGCAGGTCAGGACATTAATATAAATTTGATCACCTCCCTTTTATTCTCTCACATCCCCCACCATAAATCTGCTGCCTCCCCCAACCCCCTCCTTGCACACATTTCAGCCTCCCATCCTGATTTTGGATCACTGAGTATAAATCCATGACAAGGGTATCTATATATAATATTAATGGTGCCGAGGAGGACTGGTGTGAAGTGGGCGCACTTGCCAAGAGAGGAGCAATCGAGCCCAGCCGTTCATCCTCAGCTGTGTCTGCAGGACAAATGTAGCATCATTAGGGGAAAAAAGGTGGGGGGAGAAGGAGGACGGTGGAGGTGGGAAAGAACCGTTCTGGAGGAAATGCTAAACTGGAAGACCCAATCAATCTAACTAAGTCGGGTTCCCTGAGATAGTGTCAGCCACTCCAGGAGAAACTGATTGTGGAGAGTCCCTGAGAGTGGAACAAACAAACAAACAGAAAAGCACCAAAATACAGCCACTTTGGTATCAGAGATTTACTCAAGCACTGGTTGGCATTTGAGATCCACCTACCAGCCTTGCCCTCCTTTCCATGCTTAGGAAAGAAAAAGAAATCTGCTTGATCCTTAAGTTAAAGGCGTGCAAGCAGTTGGCACTAGACAAGGTCCTCTGTTCAAGTCAATAAGCATCTGTTGTAGATATAAAAAAAAATTGCAGATATCTTTTGTTTTAGAGTTTTAAAAGTGTTAGAAGGATAAAGGAGTTTAAGTTTTAATCTTTACTTAAGGCCAGAGTGTAGCTTCTAGGTTGGTGTGTGCCTGAGTTTGGAAGGTGGCAGGGGGTTCTAACTTCTTTGGCTCTTTCATAGGTTGTATGTATGAGGATTGTGTCCAACTAGGGATCTTTAGGCACTGAAATTCCAGACTGTTTGATGGCAAGCTCATGCTTGTGAAATAAGGATTATCTGTGCTGAATTAAGCCACCCCTACTTCACTGATAACTAGAGTTAACATAACCAATGCCAAAACAAAAACCATGAACAGGAAGAATGAAACTAACAAATTGTTTTTAGTTATTTTGGGGCAGGTAGAATAACATCTAGAATAACCCCTCTGATTCTACTTGGTCACCTGTTGCTTATTCAGAGCTTGACAAGTGTTTCTGATTTGCCACCTGGAGGTTTGAATGAGATGGTCAGCACAATTTCTTCTCACAAAGAAAGCTACGATTTGAGGAAGTATGAACTTAGGACATAATACTTGATTTGTTGAGTCTTAGTTGTTGTAGGTTTGGTAAGGAAAATCACATAAACAAATAGCACTTACATTAATCTAGGAATAAAGAAAGAGCTAAGAGGAAGACAGCTTTGAGCTGGGCTATTCCTAAGTAAAATGTTTGGAGCCATGTTTAACAACAACAATAAAAAATTCCACATAGAATAAGAATATAGGCTCTAATGCAGCATCTGTTGCTATATCCGGTCATTTAAATATTTGTCTTTAGAACTAGTTACATTAAAACTTATCTTGACAAGTAGGTAGATGTCAACTGAAAGGAGTGAGGAGCTAGAAGCCATTTTGGGGGGGGGATCTGACATCTCCTGGGTGACCTTTATCTTGATATTTCACACCAAACTTCAGTTTTTGAATTTGTAATATGAAGTTATTGTATCTGCCCTTCTACCCTATGGACTGAAAGCCTGGATCCCATAAACTAATGAATGCAGGACCATACAAATATAAGGCTAGTCAATACTTTGGAGACTCTTAGACCAATTTGTTTGGACTTCAGTTATGCAGTAATTATTTTCTCCAATACCCTTACTGCCAATGTTAGGAGCCTCTTTGCCCTACGCTGAAAATAATTTCCAAAAGCTTAGATTTGGAATTTGCTTTAAAATGCTTCAAAAATTAGACCAGATTGATGTATAAATGGAAGAATGGATAGAGATGTCACAAAACAAGTATGGTAAATATAAACAATAACATCAAGATGGTGGGTATACAGGTGTCCATCGTAAAATTCTTTCAATTGGGAAATCTTCAGAGAGGAATGTTGAGGGGAGAATTTATTAATAAGAAGCATCTAGCAACTACTGTTTCCCTCCAGTCATACAAAAATATAGGGGTTAGACTCATTTGCTTAGAGAGCACTCAATATTGATAGAAGACCAGTAGTATGGTGCTAATAGAAAGACCAGCAGTTGTATGTCAGTTAATTATGTCATAAATACCAGTTAACAATCACAGCTGAGCCAAAGCACGGCCTCCCCTGACACCCCTCCACCCCGCCCCCCACCAACACAAGCAACTGTTCCAAAACAGTGTAACGCAAAGCCAGGGGTTGCTGCTTGCGGCAGCCATCTCAGCTTTGCGTCTCCACTGCTGTGTGACCTTGAGGAAGGTATAGTCCCATCAGAAAACATGACTACTATTAATGACCACCGAGGATGTCACAGAATGATTTTTAAATCACTCTAAAATGGCCGAGACAAATTAAATAATTCTTTCCCCCTTTCCTATTGATTTCACTTCGGAGTATATTCTGAGAATTTAAGATAAGGTTTGGCATGCACTCCCCATCTTCTCTTACAGGGCCTAGCATGGTGCCTTATACATAGTAATCACTCGATAAATATTTATTGATTTGATCTGATAACCTAACAGTGTTAGAATGCATTTATTCAGGAAAAAAAAAACTGTATTAGTCATTTGATCATTACAATGGCCTCGTCCTAAGGTATGCATCACAAACCTTGAGATCTGTCTATCGCAGCAGAAACTAAGCTCAGATACTAATCCTGGGAGACCTTGAAGTGAAGGGAACATTATGTCTGTGGTTGTTTTCTTTCTCTCTCTCTGTCTTCTTTTTTTCCCCCACAGTGATACATACTATAGAGTCAAGAGAAGAGATAATAAATCTAATTGATCGCCTTGTACATTATCTTAACACAGAGTCAGGCATAGCCTGGATGGACCGCAGTATTTAAATGAGAGCCACCCAGACTCAACACGCTGTGGTGGTGGGGGGGAAGAGAATAGACTGATATTCTTAATTCTGAAAAGCTGTATTGGTAATCAATTGGAATGTGAGAGCAATTGAAAAGCTGTCCAATTTTCCATTGCAGTATAAGTTGGGAAACAATTTGAAAATAATAGCTCATACAAAGGGTTTCTGAAGCAGTCAATATGGACTTCATGTGAAGGACAAATGGGAATGTGGCAACACATGCCCCACTAAGCTGCTGGGCCTCAGACTGCGTCTGTAGCATCCATCGAAGGCTCTTCCCCTCTCTTCCCCAGATCAGAATGCAAAATCCTTTAGAGAGCGCTTTTGTCAAGATTCTATTAAATGGGATAGTCTCTGAGAACATATTTCCAATGAACGCATATTAACAGGACTGTGAACACTTCTATTAATGTAGTTATTGCAAATGTGTTTACGTATGTGGTTAACTGACCTGATTCACATTAGGAATGCTTCTTATCTTTTTATGGTATCATGACATCAGAATTGAAAGAATTCTGGAATTGAAGAATGCTCATGGAATTGAAGAATGCTCTCACAGTCACCCATGGACTCTGATGCATTGCTTAAGTCCTTTCTTATACAAAGGATGATATGGGTTGGAGAAAAAAAAAACATCACAAAAATCTGCAGGTTATGATTTATTTATTTACACAAAGAAAACGAAGTTCTCTGGCTAAATTTCACTTTATCACAAACTATAGCAGTAGAGAAAGTTTATAGAACTCAATTATACATTTGACTTCTAGAGAACTATACCTGGTTTTTGTTTTGTTTTGTTTTGTTTTTTCCTCAAAGCCGGTATGGTCTAGTGGATTTAGTACAAATAATGCAGAAGATCTACATCACTTACACCCCCACCCTGCTTTCTCTCCCCAGGACTGGGGCCCCACTTGGTGTTATGCTCCGCGTGACATATATTGCAGGTATTTATTACCATTGAAAGTAGAGACAATACCTAATTGATTTAGATATTTCATTCTGCTGCAAATGCGTTTTGCTTCCAGGTTTTAAAATAATGAGTGTTCTGGAATGCAATAATGGTGCTATACCTCCTACCAGACTGAAAATTAAAAACAAAATTTTTTTCAAATCCACTCCACACGACCCTCCCCCCCCCCCATGTGTCTGTTCTTTTCCAACTTTCTTTAGAAGTGTATCCTTGTCTGATGACCTTAACAAGCAGACTAATGCCTCCCTCTGGGATGACTTAAATGTTCAGTGCCTGGGGATATTCTGGGTGGCTTCAGAAACTCCCACCCAGCCCTCCTTTGCTGTTTTGATAGAGACACATTTTCTTTCGGAAGGCCTCATTTACATACCCCGCCCAGAAAGCCAGAGCAGACAGCTGTTTGCCCACAATGACTGCACTTGGTCGTGCGCAGACATGCAAATGAGGTGACACATACTTAGTGTAGTTGTGTGCTTATTAAATTTACCGGCTTCCTAATAGGCCTCCTGACAAGGGATGGAGGGACACCTTTGAAATGTTGATCTAGGATGTGGACAATAAATAAGGCTCCCCCATCCCAGATCTAAAGAGCTCATGAAGGTCTGTATGAAACTTTTGTGTCTCTATTTACTATTTTCATTTATTTTTTTATCTTTGTTGTTGTTTATTTTTTTAAATTATTATTAATTTTATTGGGGTGACATCAATAAATCAGGGTACATATGTTCAAAGAAAACATGTCCAGGTTCACTATTTTCATTTTAAAGGAAATTTTACTATGGATTGGGCAACTTATAAATAAAATAGTTAAACTAAACCTGTTATTCTATCACCAAAAATCAAACAACCTTTCCCACTTGACATTCTTTTACTGGAAGGATGTAGACTGACTTGATAAGCATCTTGTTCTCACTGCTAGGAAAGAACATTTTTAGTCATTTTGTTTGACTCTGGACAGATTGACTTTAAAATTCTTCTGGACCAAAATGCACCATTTTTCTTTGATTTTCAAAGACCTCTAGGAAAACTAGCTTTTAGACTTTTTCTCATCACAAGTTTTAGCATAATAAAAGTCTTTTTCTATTCAGGCTGTTTTAGGATTTCCAACCTCAGTTTCTTTCAGTCACTTAAACTTTCCCTTCATTTTTTCCATCTTGGTGGAAATTGAAAATATCCTCTCACATTCTCTTTAATTTTTTACAATTTCTTATATACTAGACTATTAGTCACAAAATCATTTCTTGGCTTTTCCTTCACCAAGTTCGAAACCGGACTTCTGAAGTTTTTGCCATAGAACTACTTAAAGCATCCCTTTATGTTTCTGTGACTCTCCTAAGAATTATCTATAATTTTAGGTTATTTTATTTAGTTGAAGACCTTAAAACTAAGTACCAATCATGGTGATGGGGCCAATTTGAACTTGGTGAACATGTTAAGGACACTACTCTTTTATGGATTCTTGCTGTATTGGCCAAGAGTTTGCTTAAAGGCTTTTAATCACTGTAAAAAAAAATAGAAGGCTGGATAAAGAAGATGGGGCACATATACACCATGGTATACTAGTCAGCTAGAAGAAATGATGACATCGGAACACTTACAGCAGATTGGTGGAATCTTGATAACATTATGCGGAGTGAAATAAGCGAATCAGAAAAAAACAGGAACTGCAGGATTCCATACATTGGTGGGACATAAAAGTGAGACTAAGAGACATGGACAGGAGTGTGGTGGTTATGGGGGGTGGGGGGAGGGACGGAGGGAGGGGGGAGGGGGAGGGGTACAAAGAAAACTGGATAGAGGGTGACGGAGGACGATCTCTCTTTGGGTGATGGGTATGCAACAGAACTAAATGACAAAATAACCTGGAAATGTTTTCTTTGAATATATGTACCCTGATTTATTGATGTCACCCCATTTAAATAAAAATTTATTTATTAAAAAAAAAACTAAGTACCAATCATTGTCAATATAATGGGAGTGTTAGTGAATTATTTCTTTGGTTTCCTCTATCTGTGCTTTCAAGGTCAAGATCTTGTAAAGACGCTACAGAGCTGAATTAGACTCAGCTTGTGCAATACTGTGAAACTGCATCCCTTTTTTTAATACATATTTCTACATATCTACTCATTTCTCAAGATTTTCCCAGAATCATCTGTTAGAAAATAAAAAATACTCTGGATGAAAGTGTTGGTTGTGGTTACACTTGATGAAAATACAGCACATCTTACTAAAAATTCAATTTGTGTGTTCCATTTGGTTTTTTGTTTTTATTTTTTATCTATCTCTGTTTTCAATGAAGATCTCATTAAAACCTTGGGCAGTTTTACACTTTTTTAAGGGCTCATCTTGAAAATGTCTCTACCTGTGTCAATGTAATTAACCCTTTGAGTAGTGAGTTTTTGGTTAACCCTATGAGTGAGGACATACATGAACGTTTGTTTGTATTACTCAAAGGGCTAAAGAAATCCCAGAGAATAGTAAGTAGAGTCCCTACAGTAAATAGTACCTATTGGAGGAATGGAAGTAATATCTCTGAGATCCTGATGATGAAACTTTCATTTTGATCCCAGTCCTAATTTATAACATGAGCAAAGAATAAGGAGAAGAGCATTCCAAGAGACTATAATCCTGTCTGCTAAGAACCCAAATGCTCTTTCTGCCTTCAAAACACTGAGAAACAACCCAAGAATGTAAGACGAGTAAATTTTCCTATTTTTAGAACTCCAGTTTCAGCCCTGGCCAGTTGGCTCAGCAGTAGAGTGTCAGCCTGGCATGTGGAAGTCTCGGGTTTGATTCCCAGGTAGGGCACACAGGAGAAGCACCCATCTGCTTCTCCATTCCTCTCCCTCTCCTTTCTCTTTCTCTATCTCTCTATTTCTCTTTTCCCCTCCCATAGCCATGGCTCTGTTGGAGGAAGGTAGCCCCTCACACTGAGGAGAGCTCCATGGCATTGCCTCAGGCACTATAACAGCTCGGTTGCTGAGCAACGGAGCAACACCCCAGATGGGCAGAGCATCACTGGGTAGGGGGCTTGCCCACTGGATCCTGGTCAGGGCACATGCAGGAATCTGTCTCTCTGCCTTCCCACTTCTCACTTCAGAACAAAACAAAACAACTTCAGTTACATTTATTATTTATGCAATCAAAAGTCTCATGGTATAACTGCATATTGCAATGTTCTATCCAGTGACTTCTTGTGCATATTGCTCCCCAGTAGGGTGTTCAGATAGAGTCATCATTAAGTTATGACTATGACATTAATCAGATTATGGATAATATTATAGCCTTAAGAGATGAATGGTCAGAAACATAACCCTTGTAACGCATTTATTCCTCACACATGTGTTACCAAGCAGGCTCATTATTGCCACATCACTTGGGTAGTTCTCTCTACCTTCAGATGTACACGGACTCCAACTCTGAAAGCTGATTTTAACGTCTGCTTACATCAAAGGAGGGACTAGCCTTTACTGAGTGCCAACACCAGGATAGGCATTCCATAAGGCACTTGACAGACACCCTCTATCCTACCACTGAAAACATCCAGACAGCTTGGCCCTTCTTCCAGCCTTCCTGCCATCAGGGATCTCTGGGAGTACTCTTGGTTTGCGTCTTTGCTAAATCTCATCTCCATTAAAGTACCAGAATGTGTTTTGGTTCCATATTTAGTCTTGACAGAAGAAAGCCAAGATAAGTCATTCAAAAAGACGAAGCCAGAAAGGCCTTTTGGAGGGAGATAAAACATACTAGCTTTCATTTTGCAGACTGACATCATTGAGGTTTACCAGTCACATGTCTTCCTGCTCCATGCAGGTAGAACATGGGATCCATGACCCTCCAGGGCACTCGCCCACGCAGCGGCTTAGGAAATAGCCAGCACTTGGCATCCCTACAACATCAAAGGAACAGCGCAGCTGAAGTGGATTGTAGAGTTAAATGAAACCCTCAGTCCAGATTTCTTTCACGAAAGGGACCCATTCATTTCTGTGCACTCGCTCTGAAATGAGGTTCATTCTCCAGGAGGGGCTGTGCTTTGTTAGCTGAGTGCCGGTGGCATAATTAGCTGACAGTCTGGCACCAGAATATTATGCACAAATAGGACGGCAATGCGGGAAACTGTGGCAAGGCTAACCACTCCAGAAGCCCTTCGACATTAAAGGAAACCCTGAAGAAGTACATTGCACCCCGGCGTTGTCCTTTCAGTCTAAAGTCAGTTTGAGGCCTGACCATTGTTGTAGAAGATACGCGCCCATTTGTTATAGGGTTTAGAAACATTGACCATAGGAAATCCAAGAACTCCAACTTGCTATTCCTGTGCCTTCGTCAGTAATAGTTGAGAAGAGTCTGAATAAAGTGACAATTTCATGGTGATCAGACTGGGGACCTGATGTTTAGAATCTGCCACTTGTACCACTTACAGAGTGTCTACATATTGGTCCCTGGAAGATTTTACATTATTTTTCTTTCTGTGACTTGATCTTCACATGTTATCTTGGGAAGAGATTACCATAACTCTAAAATACAAGATACCAACAACATGAAAACTGAAGACAGAAATGATAAAAACAGGGATGTAGACTCTGATCATCACTAAATCATTAACAGCTAGAAGCAAAAAAAAAAAAAAAAAAAAAAAAAAGATTTTGTATTTTTAGAAAAAAAACCACAGTGTGTCTTCAGTGAGTTGTGTGGGTTTTTTTAAACATTAAAAGTGAGGTCCGGATTTGTCTTTGAAAGGCAACAAGCTGTTCAGTTGCTGCCATCTATGTACGTCCCAATCAATAGCTTGTCTCTTTTGCTTCTTTTCTCTCCTCTTCTTTTCCAGGTTGGGGTTCGTTTGGGGGCCGTTTCACCACCTTTTCCTCCCTCTGGGCTGTCAGGTGTGTAAGGATCCCTGGGGAGAAGGTGTAGGGAACTTGTTAGTCCACAGCTGCCTCCCTGTCGAGGGCCGTGGGTTTGATGAAAAGGGGGGAGTTCCTCTGGATCCTCATAGATCACATCAATCACGTTGATCAGCCCCCAAAAGGCAACATATTGCCTGGGACTCGGCCAAGGAGGGATATCAATTTCACAATTGCACTTATGTCTTTCAGCCAAGAACCAGTTTATTTTTGGCTACTGAAGTCTGAGACGCACTTCGGAGCATCATTTTACCGTTTCAGACTTGATGCCCACCTCTCAGCGATAACTTTGTCTTCAGTCAAATTAGCTGTGTGCACACTCCTTCCCTAAGAGCCTCGCTGTTTATTTTGACAGAGTTCGGAGGGGTTCTTTTGTTGTTGTTTTTTATTGTTAATTCTCACTTTGATAGCTGTGGAAAAACAGACACATCAGAACCAGCATTACACTAAGGAAAGTTAAAGAAAAGCAAAAGCGATGCTTGAACTGCAGTTCTTGATGAGGCTGAGAACAAGAATAATAATCTGTCCAATACATATTCAGCACTATGAGGAAATCAAACATAATGGCTACGGTTGTTGGCATCAGGTGCATGGCATGTAGAAATGTGTTTTAAAGTATTTTTAATATTATACTCGGCAAATAGTGGAGATTTGTTTATATACCTTTTCCTAGGACCCCATCCAAATTAGACATAGCTTGCTCACATGAAATTCTGGCCTATTATTATTTTGCATTAGCTCTTAACATTTAAATGTGTACTCTTTTTATTTTAATGATTGTGACTGCTTTTCTATTTGCCTATTTTTTCATTCTGTTCTTTGACTCTTCTTGACTGGAATCCTGGCTCATTAAAAGAATAAAAGACAAGGACATATGTCACAATGAAAATTAGATTAATTCCTGAAACATATTTTCTGAGGAAGAAAAACTAGAAACATACCTTTCAGAACTTCATAAGTGAAACTGCATCTTCCAATGACTATAACTATCTTACAAAACACTTCAGGTGGTAATGAATCAGAGCTGATAGCTAAAGCTCACTATCTAGCCATTTTTGCTTTGTAAGTTACATAATGAGTTATGGAATCAAATGTAATGATTGTTTAAAGCAAGGTCCTGGTTGGTTTTCATATTCAAGAATTTTTTTTTAAATGTAAAAATTCAAGAGCTGAATACTGTTAAATCCTCTTTTAGCAATAGCTCCTCTATAGGTTTAATGCCTAGCGACTACAGCTTCTAAAAACTTCTTCAATGATAAATGATTAAACACATATTAAGTGTGTTATTTGTTAGTTATATTTATTCAAACTTGACGTAGCCCTGTTATAACATACTTTTCTTTCAGTTCTAAATTCCCTGAAACAGATTTTTTTCACACTCATTTCCAAAAGGAGATTTAATATATTCTTTGAATAATTAAAATACTGTAGATTTTAAGAAGGGCTATATTGAGGAAATACTGTTTGATCATGTTATTTTCTTTTGAATCATCAGAAGTAGATAATGCTTTTTTATTTCCAATTATTTTCTCAGATAGCAAACCATAAAAAGACATCACCACAATGTGTTCCTGAAAATTAACTCTAGATCTTGGCTTCCGTTTTAGTGTGATTATATTACAGGCATTTGGAGCTGTAATAAGTGCTGAAGCCTTATTGTGTTTAAATGAAGTAAGATACATTAACTACCATCAGCAATAATAACTATCTTTGAAATGAACTGCTGGATTCTTTAATTACCTTTAAATGCTTTCCTTAAATTATTTTAAAATGCTTCCTTTTTGGGTTGTGGGAATATAATGGTTCTTTTATAGCCTGTGTTTACAATTTCACCTTTCTATCTATAAACAATCTTGTTTAATTCTTTTTGGCATAGGGATTCTTTGATCTGGTATTTCTTTTCTATTGATACAAAGCCCTGCAAAATCTAATTTTAAATTCCATGCTTCTTACTTCTCCAAAGGAGACTGTAGTGCAGTCAAGTTCATTTTGGAGGACACAAATGCTAATTAACACATTCATACAAACCAGCATTTTGAAAACAATCTTTGTATTTTAACTCCATGCCTTAAATCTGTTTCTTAAATGTGAGTGACAGGGATGCCTTTCACCAAATTCAATACAGAAGAGAGATCAACGATTAGTGTCTGTAGAATGAAGAACATTTTTGTCAGTGTGAAATGTTTTTGAAAATATGTGGTTTGTCATGTCTCCCTGAAATTTGAATCCTGATAAAGCAAATATTTTAAATAAAGTTTTCATTAATTAAATTTATAATATTTTTGATGCCAAATCCTAAGCGTTTGCTTCTCTTTCAGTCATAGACTGGATCTCAGAAAAGAACATAAAACTGTTAAATGTTGGAGAGAAGGTATTATTTGCCTAAATGAATTTCACAACCTGTGATAATTTATCATTATTGTAACTGAGTTCCTTGACTTGCTTCATCTTGATTTCCCTGTTAGATATCTACTACTTCAGTGCATTGCCAATATTATCATACACTGAACTAAGTCAGCAGTTTTGACATCTTTATTTAAATGTCCTTTTCTGTATCTTCAGCAATGTTAATGTTACAAATTATAGGAGGGCATATTAATAGTCATATCCAAGAAGCAGAAAGAAAAGTGCATTTTATTTTAAACTAAGTACTAACTTGGGATTTCCCCGGGCCCATTGTCAAGTCAGCCGAACCCACAGCTCCTCCATTGTGATGATAATGGATTCCGTGTTGTTGGCGCAAGGGTCGCCAGGTCACCGTAAGCTCCTTAATGGACTGTGAAATAACGTTAACTGCATTAACCTCTCTGGATCACATGGGTGGCACCAACAGCCACTCCTGAAATTCTCATTCGTTTATAGAGACAATACCATTAGATTATTATATTTTCCATTTCGAATAGCAATAGGCTCAAAGCAATTATGCAGCTAAGCATTTCCATTAAGTGAATAGGACCTTAAAGAAGATTAACAAGAACATCTCTTGCATCAGATATGTGCAGGTACGGGTAGGTATTTTTGAAACTTTCACTGGACTTCCAGATACCATGAACTCAAAGGGTCTATCTACTACGTTAGGTTTCAGGAATAAGTTGTTGGGTGACATGAAAAAACCTTATACATATTACTAAGGCTGAATGGGTTCTCCCTGTTCTCTAAACTGAGCTGTTATATTTAGAGGATTAAAGCTCTTCCCCATCTATTGATTTTTCCTAAAAAAAAAAAAATAATAAATCACTAACTATGATCCCAAGAGAACTGCTAACCAAGAACTTAATTTAGAAAAAACCACATTGGAAGCCATATGTTGTCATTTCTTGACTCTGTGTAACTGAGATACTCACACTTTTCCCCAGGAATCTAAAGGCTGTTGTTCTCATTTCTGCCTGCTGGTTATTATGTTTAAAAGACCAGAGTGCTTTCCTTTGAAAGCACACAAAGCTGGAAGCCCTTATTTTCCAAAGCTGGAAGGACAAGAATAATTGCTATTGGTTTGCATAGATATAATCAGATATCTGTTTACCTACAAGTTAAGCCTATTGGATAAATATCCAAGTGAGATTTAAAGAGTACTATGGTCATCAGTATTATCATTAAAGTACCTCATTGTCATCTTGTATGACATAATGAAAAAGCACAGCACATTAAGCACACGTTTTAAATGCTTTTTGATTTTCTAGTGGGCTGTCATGAACTGATAAGTGAAAAGAGGCTACATTTCTTTTCTTCTAAAATGCATATTTTAATGTTTCTAAAATTAGAATTTAACTTGCAATCAATCTTATATTTAACGAAGTGACTTTTTTTAATTCTGGAAAATTAGTTATAATTGAAGGTATCTTAGAATTAGGGAAATATAGTAAACAGATTAAAGGTATAAACCTTTTAATCTTGATTTGTGTTTTTTACCAGTTCTAATACTGGTAAAAAACTGCTTTTGGGGGGTGAGATGAGAACTGATTATTGTTTTCTAGAAATAAAAGAGGGAATGTTTGTGGGCAGGGCAGCTTGGTCTTTGAATATAAAATGGCATTGCTCATGTTATCTAGGAAAATTAACAGAGGGGTTAAATGGCACTCTGCCTATAGCCAGATCCACTGAAAGCTATTATTTGTCCACAGTAGCTACTGTTATACAAGAATCTTTTCTGAAAGTCTTTGCCTCTTTCCCCATGAGCTGCTAGGTTTTGCTTGGTCAGAGCCAGTTTGCCTCTGAGGGCCACCCACCAGGTGGATCAGCCAGTTGACTATTCAATTGTGGAACAAGCAATTATTGCACATCTTCTGTATGCCAAGCCTTATGATGTGCAGATATTTTAGTTATGGAGGCAGGCCAGTGAACTGTGATCATTGTTATGACTGAGGCATGTTTAGACAATATGGGAATTCAGAGAGAAGCAATGTTGGTTTGAAAACTGGATCCTGTACACTGAGGCAAGGAGAGACCAAAGAAACAAGAGGGCTACTCCAAATTAGTAGTGGCAGGAATAGTGAGCAAGGGAGCTTACATATGCAGACTGTCCCAGATGACAGCAAGCCAAGTAGGTTTCTCCACCCACTCACAAGAACCTTAAAATTATATTTAGAGGACTTACCTAGTCAGGCAAGAAAAAGAAATAAAGGGAATCCATATTGGAAAAGAAGAAGTGAAATTCTTTATTCACAGGTGACATGACATTGCATATAGAAAATAGTCCACCAAAAAATTGTCACGACCAGTGAATAAGTTCAGCAAGATTGCAGGTACAAGAGACCCACACACAAAAGTCAAATGCATGTCACTTGCAATAAACAATCTGGTAATGAAATTTAAAAAATAACTTTATGCCCTAGCTGGATAAGTTGCTGGTTCAATACCTGGTCAGGGCACAAACAGGAATAGATCACTTTCTCTCTCTCTCTCTCTCTCTCTCTCTCTCTCTCTCTCTTTCTCTCTCTCTCTCCCCTTCCTCTCTCTCTCTAAAAGTCAATAAATCTGGTGTGAACGAATCAAAAAAAATTCATTCAAAATAACTTTAAAATAATCAAATACTTATGAATAAATCTGATTTAAAAAGTGCAAAACTTAGACACTGAAAACTGCAAAACATTATTGAGAGTAACTAAAAAGACCTTAAAATAAATGAAAAACTTTCCATGTTCATGGATTGGAAGATTTAACATTGTTTGGATGACAGTATTCCACACTCTGATCTACAAGTCCAATACTATATCTATCAGAATTCTAGTGGACATTTTTTTTGTATGTGGAAACTAACAGTTTTATTCTAAAATTCATATGGAATTTTAAGAAAACCGAAATAGCCAAAGTAATCTTGAAAGAGAAGAACAAAGCTGGAGGACTCACACTTCGTGATTTCAAAACTTACTATAAAGCAACAGTAATCAAGACAGTTTGGTACTGGCACAAGAACAGACATACAGATCAATGGAATAGAGCTGAGAAGTCTTGAAATAAACACATACATCTGTAGTCAATTGTTTTTCAACAAGGATGCCAAGAAGATACAATGGTACCATTCCATACAATGGAATATTACTCAGCCATAAAAAGGAATGAATGTACTGATACATACTACAACATACAGGAACCTTGGAAATATGCTAAGTGAAAGAAGGTAGTCAAAAAAGATCATATACAGTGTGTCCGTAAAGTCATGGTCACAGGAAAGCAACAAAAGACGATAGAAATGTGAAATCTGCACCAAATAAAAGGAAAACTCTCCCAGTTTCATACTTTCATACTATTCAGTGCAGTTTGATGTGGGCTCATGCACAGATTTTTTTAGGGCTCCTTAGGTAGCTATCTCGTTTAGCTTCTACAGACTTGTCACTTACTGAAGGCCTACCAGAACGGGGTTTCTCCACCAAACTGTCGGTTTCCTTCAACTGCTTATCCCACCGAGTAATGTTATTCCTATGTGGTGGCACTTTGTTATAAATGCGCCGATATTCAGTTACACTTTGGTCACAGATTTGAATTTAGCGAGCCACATAACACACCGAACTTTCCTCTGTACCGTCCACATCTCGATTGGCATGGTCGTGGGCTGCTCTGCTGTATACACGGTGTTACATCATCATCTGTGCATGGGCACATGCTGCCACATCATCCTACAGAAACTGGGAGGGTTTTCCCTTTTATTTGGTACAGATTTCACATTTCTATCATCTTTTGTTGCTTTCCTGTGACCGGTCAAAAGTGCACCATGACTTTATGGACACACTGTATTCTATGATTCTATTCATATGAAAGTCCAGAATAGGGAAATTTATGGAGATAGAAATAAATTAACAGCTGCATATGGTTGGAGGGGCAGAGTTGGGGGAAGTGAGTAGGGAAAAAGTAGCTAAAGGATACAGGTTTATTTTTGGAAGTGATGAAAATATTTTTTTAATGATTGTGAATGTTTGCATGTATCTGTGAAGTATACTAAAATCCATTGCATTATACACTTTAGGTGAATTATATTGTTCATGAGCTATCACGAAGCTTTAAAAAAAAACATTCTACAATGTATAGTTTAGGTCAGATGTTCTGGAACTACTTAATTGCCTTTCACTTGTGGGAAATCATTTTCCAACAATGAACATACAAGAAAAAGAATTTGGCCCTAGCCGGTTGGCTCAGTGGTAGAGCGTCGGCCTGGCATGCGGGAGTCCTGGGTTTGATCCCTGGCCAGGGCACACAGGAGAGGTGCCCATCTGCTTCTCCACCCCTTCCCCTCTCCTTCCTCTCTGTCTCTCTCTTCCCCTCCTGCAGCCAAGGCTCCATTGGAGCAAAGTTGGCCCGAGCACTGAGGATGGCTCTGTGGCCTCTGCCTCAGGCACTAGAATGGCTTTGGTTGCAACGGAGCGACGCCCCAGATGGGCAGAGCATCGCCCCCTGGTGGGCGTGCCGGGTGGATCCTGGTCAGGCGCATGCGGGAGTCTGTCTGACTGCCTCCCTATTTCCAACTTCAGAAAAATACAAAAAAAAAGAAAAAAGAAAAATAATTTGTTATTTTCAGTACTATTTCTCAGGACTCAGATTGGGGTGGGAGTTAAAGTAATAGACAGCAGGCCTTTGAGGCAATAGGGAAGTCAAGGTTTCATGTGCAAAAATCCTAGGTTAGTTTAACCTCTGCTCTCATATCTAGATTTATATGAGCAACACTAAGAATTTTAAATATTCAGTTTAAAAAAAATCAAGATACCTTGAGATCATTTTTCTGAACATCATCGTTTAAAACAGTGGTCCCCAACCTTTTCTGGGCCAGGGATCAGTTTAATGTCAGAAAATATTTTCACGAACTGGCCTTTAGGGTGGGACGGATAAATGTATCACGTGACCGAGACAAGCGTCAAGAGTGAGTCTTAGACAGATGCAACAGAAGGAATCTGGTCATTTTTTAAAAATAAAACATAGTTCAGACTTAAATATAAATAAAACAGAAATAATGTAAGTTATTTATTTTTTCTCTGCAGACCGGTACTGGTCCGCGGCCCGGGGGTTGGGGACCACTGGTTTAAAAGTAACTGCTGCCTTAGCTTTGCCCTCATTCCCAATAAACTGAGCTTTAGGATAATTCTCATTCCTGTGTGCTATTTTCCAATTCTCAGGGTTTGTATCATGTCTATCTTCTCTCTGCAGTTTTCAAATAACAGTTGACTTCCTCCATAATAGGTGCAAGTGACAGCATCATCCTAAAAGCCAAAAGTAGTATTTGTTAATACTCTAAAATGGAGCGATATTTAACAAGTAAGTGTATGTCCAGTCCAGGATAATGCAAGCACCAGACTCAAAGAGAGACCCTGAACTCTATTTCTTGTCCTTGTAGGAGGATAGATAATGGGTGAATGTATCTTTGTGGAAGTGTTCTCAGTGAAGTTTATTCGCTTCGGGTCTTAAGGTGGCACAGCATTTTGCTGTGAAGACTAGGCTCTCTGAGGTGTTTTACCTTCACAGGTCTTGCTCCCATTAGTACCCACTGAATGATGGATTTTGAACCCACCTGGGCATTTACTTTTTTCATTTATTGAAAGAGAACTTTTAAAAGCCTGGAGATACCTCTGTTAATTTCATGCCCTTCAAGGACATTTCAAAATTCCCTAGAGTGCTGTGTGCTCTCTCTCTCTGCAGTGTACATGGTCAAGGGGAATATTAAGCACTGTTATTGAGCACTTGGCCTTTCATCTGTAGGAAGGGATGATTCAGGAGTCCAGTGGGATGGTTCACTGAAGTTGGCCTGGTAATGAGCGTCTTAAAACAATCACAACATCAGGACTCAGTCACATGGTCAAGAGACTCAATCACTGAACAATTGCATATTTGTGTGCAAAGCACTGAGCCAGATAATGAGAGACTTAGCCACCAAAGACAATGAGAGAGGTGATATGCATACATAGCCATCATATTGTCCTATAGGTAAGGAGAGCAATTGAAAACATACAGGTTTCTATAGGAAGGCAGAGCCAAAGGAGAGCATATGAGCTTTCTGAAAGTGGTTTCATCTGAGTTGAAACTTGAATAAGAACAGTATTTCTTATTCAGGGTAAAGGGGTGGTGAATACATTAAGTATAAAGATATGTGGATAAACAAAGGGACAAATCATGAGATATTTTAAGGAACGGTAAATAATCATGCTGGGCTTGGCCATAGAAAGTTGATAGGAAAGAAATTTGAAATGTAAGTTGAAGCCAGATCTTGAATGAGATTAAGATACCAGTTTAAGAAAATGGGATTTTACAAAGGGGATGTCAGTTAGCAGGTAGGTTGTCACAAGTCCAGGCAAGTGTTCATGACGGTTTTCAGGGTATCTGAGGTTTTTTTAGGCTATAGAGTAAGTGGCATTTTAGCAGCTGAATCATAGATGTTGGAGACTGATTGGGTATCTTGTATGAAGCAAAGAGACAAAGGCCACTCCTGGGAGCCACAGAGGTTAGGAGGTAGCGTAAAAATGGGACTATGAAAAGAAACACCCAGTCTAGGGAGAAAGATTAAGAGTTAGGTTTCAGATGAGATTAAACATTTCAAGGCACATCCAAAGCATGATCTCAGGCAGCCGACGGAAGTGGGACATTAGAGTTGAAAGAGAGGTCAGGACTGTCGATTATAGATTTGGGGCACAGTTACCCACTGGGGATGCCTTAAACCTCCGGAACTGATATATAAGAAGAATGATTTACATACAAACCAAAGTAATGCAAGAGACATTGTTAGGAAATAAAAGGAATCGCTAAAGGACAAAATATAGGTGGAAAACAAAATAAAAGAGAGACAAGCCAAAGATAGAATACTGAGGACATCCACATTTTCAAATCAGAGAAAAAGACTCTAGACAAAGGTGTTATCAGGAAAAAAAAAAAAGGGAGAGAGAAAGTGGAAGAGAATTTTGAGGGAAAGAAGTTAGGAGACAAAGAGGGAATAATGACTAAGAGATGCAAAGTTAATGATTTAAGAGTGAGGAAAGATGTTTGGAGAGAAATCAGCAAACAACAAAGTTGGCCATATAAGAACACAGCTATTAACTTATTACACAATTTTTTTTCAGCTTCTCAAGCACTTTCAAAACTTCTGAGCAATGTAGGCCACTTTACTAATAAAGTGAGTCTTTCAGAGTTTCAAACTTATATATTCATTTGCAGAAAGCAACAAAGCCGATGAGAAAACCAGCAATAGATCAGAGAATAGGCTAAATTATCACTTAGAGTGTAATTAATGCATCTTACGATTAATTAATGGAGACCCTCAATGAGAGACCCTCAAATTCGTACATCATTTGGAGGCAGATCGATTTTCTGTAAGCATTTCATATTAAAAAGGAAAAGTGACCTAAGTTCTGAATTTAAAATAGGAAAATGTAAAGGTCAGCTTCAGTCTTTATAACTGTAATAAAACCAAGACAATTTTTGACTAAATTAAAAGGTTAAATAAAGGAATCAAGAAAGAGAAAAGGTGTGTCCAGGCCCATCATTTTAAACTCTGGAAGATTAAACAGACCCAAGAGACAGGCTGTAAAACTATATAAATCTCTTTCCACCCATAAAAAATTTTCCTTTTATATTTAAAGTTTTCCCCTGAAAATGAATTATGTTAAAAAGCTTTCCCTATGAGCAACTTAAATGCAAAGTTCTAAGAAGTGAGAGCTACCAATGTAGCAAATTGTTTCCTCTGTTATTTTCTAAGTGAGTACCTCCAAAATCAAGTCCATTTCCATTTGCTCCTTGGGAAGCTCTTCTGCTTGTTAAGGCAGCCATAGTTAGTGAGGAGAGGATACTTCTATCATTGCTTTGAAGGGCAACCTCGACCATGCTGATAAAATATTTAGTTCTACAATCCTCGGCACCTTTACTAAAAGTTAGAGGGATGTGAATGGCGCCGGTGTCACAGAAGACGTCGTGTCTCTACATTTTCCATGCAACCATAGGCTTTCTTTTCTTTGAAAATATGCAGACCTTATTTCAACCTTAAATTTATAATATTTCTTACAACTTTAGGTGTTTTTTTCCCCACAAAACTCATCTCACTTCATTCTTTTTTAAAAAATTTTATAAAATAAGCAAAACATTATCATACCCATTTCACAGATGAAGAACATGACTCTTAGAAGGCTGAAGGGACCAGAGGGCCTGTTGCAAGTAAATAGTAGGACCCTGCCCTTTGAGAAAGGCAGGTAACACTTGTGTTTGTTCCTTAGTGTCTGTTTGAAATGGAAGCTTCCTAAAAATTGGTGCTAATTGCTGCTGTATCCAGACCATGGCCTGGCACATGTTAGATGCTCAGTACTTATTTCTTAAATAAATAGGCACATATCCAAGTCAAGTGGCCAAATGTCAACAATAACAATAGCTGTATTCATGGAATTGAAGACAGGATCTGAATCACGGGAACATGAGAAATTAGAATCAGCATTGTGCACACTGTGTTCTTTTACCTCTGAGAACAGATTTATATAGAAGAAGTTTCTCAGAGGAAGATTCCTTTTCTGAATGGACTTATATACTTCATTGGACAAGTAAGAACTATAGATTTCCCTTTTCACTCTTGGCTGCCAGGAAGCATAAGACTGTATTTAGTGACTCATAGTTGCTTGGATATTCAAGATATATTTTTATAGTATTCATACTTTAAAATTTTTAAATAAAATGATATTTTATCTCTGATTTTTTTTATTTTAAGACACCTCAAAATTTTAAAAATCAGACTATAGTACACTTTTGTTACAAGAAAGAATTCCAAGATACTAGATTCCAAATACCTCACCAGACTATCACTTCTCTACCTCTCCATATGCACACAAACTTACCACCACCCTCAACTTTAGTCCAAATAATCTTAAGGATTACCCTTTTTTACCAATTAGAAGGAATCCTACTTTAAAATAAGAATTTTTTAAACATCCTACAAATTAGTAATATTGATGACTTTGTTTGTTGATTTTTTTAATACAGTTAAGTGCTAATGGATAGTCAATAGAAATAGTTGAAAGATAGCATCAGTAGATAAAAATCCATAATATGGATTCTAAAATCAATATTGCAATATAACTTGAGAAAATTCTTAGGGAAGGTTAGGAACAGCCAAGATAAGCATAATAGTTTTTTCTTTTGTCTTTGCACTTGACAAAATGTATGTCATTCTTCTGGTAGCATTTTATTTCAGAATTCTAGCAGAATAACAGAGTGAGCCCAGCACCTATGGGAACCATACCAACAGGACAGCTGTTTAACAATGTTTTTATTATAGTACAATAATAATAAAGGCTAGAGAAAATTGAGATTATACATGTAATAAGTATTTTATATAATATATAACAATAAATATATAAGTATGCAATTAAAAAAGTGACTTGCATGATCATAATAAGATACTATTCTAATCTTTGGCTGACATTTGGAATACATACAGCCTGGGATCTATTGGTCATGCAGGTCCATTAAGCCTGGGATGCAGTAATTCTAGTGTGTGATCAGATTGAGAACATAGAAATATGACCACAGTCAATCTGCACATCCTCAGAAAATATTTTTAAAAAATGAAAAAAACAAATATTCATACAGATAACTATCGCTGAATTATTTATAATAGCAAATTAGTGACCTTCTATTATAGTAAATAAGGTAAACTAAGTTATATACATGAAACGGCATGATATATTCATAATCACAAATATGGAGAATTTAAGGGCATAGGATATTCTCACCTCGTAAAGTTGAGTGTCTACTATAATGTAGGCTTCGTGGAAGCGAGGACTTTTGCCTCTGATATACTGTTCTGTTCTCCAGTGCTTGAATTGTACCTGGCACATAGTATCTGCTCATTAAATACTAGTTGAATAAAAGAATAAATAACTTTAAAAAAGATATTAAATTGCACATAGAGTAATAGCTCAATTACATATAAAAACTATTAAAAAGTTGAAGGAATTATGCTGTTTGTTTGTCATTCAGAAAAACAATGAAAAGCCAAATAGAAAAAATGTTGAATTAGAATCAATGCTCACAGCCTCTCTTAAGCTATTATGTGGCAATGTCATTTAAATTTTCACTGTGGAAATTGGTGGTTTGTGAAAACATTTGCTCACATTTTCCTAGATCAAAATCCTTAGAATATTATCAGTCAGGCAAGGGTGGAAAGATGGGTCTTGGCAGAAAAATGCCAGGCATGGGATCCACAGGAACCCGTAGGCAGCCCCTAGGTGTGTCTGAATAATCTGCACTTAGAACCTGTCCCCCAAAAGGCTTCCTAGAGGTTGAGTCTGACTCCTGACATTTCACTGTAGTCCTCATTGACGTGGAGGGTGCTCTGGCCTGTGTGCTCATCGGGGACAAAGAGAAGCCCCTTGTGTGCATCCGGTGCGCAGAGATGCTCTTGCTCACTGACTGGATGGTGAATTGGAAACAGTGTGAGTCTCAAGAACAGACTGCCGGTTCCAGATGGTCCCCTGAGGAAGGGCAGGAGGCGATCCAAAATGTCGGCCCCAGAAAAACCACAGGCTGTCAATTAGCATGCATCGAGCGATGCTGAGAAGTCACAAAAAGAATGAAGAAGTTATTCTTCTTGAATATTCGGCTTTGGCAGCATCTCCATTTCACCTTTGCCAACTTCCAGGCCAGTCTCCAGGAGTCCCTGGGGCACACATGTCACCTCCCCAACCTCCCCTTACCCCCTCCCACCCCATGTGTCTGCACGTGTCCTCGGCTCTTAGGTGTGCTTCAAGTCAAAACAAATTGGCTGCATGATCTTATTTCAGTTTTTCCCCCCAAGCATCATTCGTTCAATAATTTTTTCCTCTTTTTAAAAATTTTTTATTTATTTTGCTGCCAAAGAGGAAGCGTGGGTCTTTGTTATTAATGTTGTAAAAAATACAAATATGTCCACCTCCGAAGGAGTCTTCATTAACTCCCACAGCCCAGAAAATTAAGGCATGCCTCATCAAGATTCGTGCTGGCTGTCGACTAAATTGCAAGGGACTAGTTGAGTTGCCGGGTTCATAATGCTGATGGAGCGGTTTCCACGTGAATGAAGGATAAACAGCGATTAATTTCCGCCAATAAATAATGGTTTGAGGCCCGCATTGAAAGAGGAACAATTACTTTTCCATTTTTCCTGCCAAATGAGCTGATAAGAGAAAACAGGGGAGCTGGCCACGTAAATCAGTCTTAATTTTATCTTCCCCATTAAAAAGCGGCCATTAGGACCATCTTCGGCTCATTTCACCCTCCCTTGTTTCACTTTTTCAATTTGCACAAAGGGGGGGAGTTTGCTCGTCATAAAATTTCACTTTGGCCAACCTATCATTTGCATCTGGGCCAATAAATAGCAATTAACATAAACATTTAAATCAGGAACTGGAACAAATTCTTGTTCCCCCAGCAAGCTGTTAAATTATAATATTTTACTATATATAAGAAGCATTAAACAAAAGATCTGTTGGGTGCTGTTATCCTCTTCCCAATAGGACATGGTTCAAAGAGAAATAATAACTCCAGAACCACCAACTTCTCGCTCAGGTCCAGGTCATTTGCCTTCCGGTTCTTGACCTGTGGAGTCTGTGTTTCTTGTACACTGGTTAAGTTATCCAAATGAGTAAGTTTCAGCTCAGTTTTGTGATGTAGGATCATTGCAGTAAAGACTTCCTTGTATACATAAATGCTTTGCACTATTATTAAAAATGTGTTGATGAGCCTGACCTGTGGTGGCGCAGTGGGTAAAGCATCGACCTGGAACGCTGAGGTCACTGGTTCAAAAAAACCCTGGGCTTGCCTGGTCAAGGCACATATGGGAGTTGATGCTTCCTGCTCCTCCCTCCTTCTCTCTCTCTCTCTTACTCTCTCTCCTCTCTAAAAATTAATAAATAAATTAAAAAAAAATGTGTTGATGAGAGTTGTTTTGAGCTCGAATCACAAAGTGTGTTCCACAAAATAAAATGAAATGCATATGATAGGGAGATGACACTGGCTATTTTGAGGATTAAGTAGCCCTCCTGAGTTCAGAGTAAAAAAAATGTATCCTATGAATAGATCTCAGTGGGAAAAGGTCTAGACCCATACCCCATCCTGCCCAGGGACCATTTCTCACAGTCGCTCCTGGAGATGGTTTATTGTAAGAGATTGGTTGTCTGATATCAGATTGTTCTCAAAGACAGAAATATTAACTCCAAACTTGCCTTTATCAAACCTAGTTACATTTTTGGACCCATGCTGTCTCTTGTCATGTCAGAGGATTATGAAGAGGCTTTACAGAGGGATATTAAGAGGAAATGTAAGAGATGGGAACCAGGTGACTATCTCCAAACCAAAGATTAAAGACTGGTACCTTCTTTTCTTATTACCTGAAACTTAGTTCATTATTTATCTGTGGCTCATTGAAAGTCAAGGTGAATGCTTCTCTTGATTAGGCCCTAATTAATTTTGGCTGGAAACTCAGAGTGAAACAGAGTGGTGGTGATTTTCTTTTTTTTTTTTATGGAAGCTCTCCTCGTGAAGATTGGGTTCACCAGTGGAACACTACTAACTACTGTACTTCCGGTTTGTAAATATGTCAGATGTTCCTACATAGACCCCAGTCAGGAGACACTGAAACTTTGAATCAATTGTTCCTCCTTACTGTTTTTGATAAATTATTCTATTATTGCTGTAAGGCATTTGAAAAGGAAAAACCTTTTACCTGCCTACTAACGAATTTGAACAGTCAACCAGGTGTTAACCAAAAACATAAGAGCAGTGTTTCCACCATCTCTGGTACTAGCCAAATGCTAAATGGCATTCCGTAGTACATCAAAGAATACCTTAACTCTCAGCTTTGAGTTTATAATTTATCAGTTTAGTTGTGTGAATGTGCATGTATCTCCTTTCGTCTTTGCCTTTTCTAGCCCCCACCAAACTATGCATCTTATCATGCACTTGTTGACTATTCATACATATTCAAATTTATTCTTTATTTTTTATTTAAATAGATAGCTTTTTGTTGTTGAGCTGTAAGAATTCTTTATATACTCTGGATACCAGAACTGTGTCAGATATATGACTTACAAATATCCCTCTCCTTCTGTGGATTGCTGTTCACTTTCTTGATATTGTCTTTTCAGCACAATCATTTTTAATTGTAATGAAGTCAAATATATATACTTGTCTTCTGATTGCTTCTGTGTTTGGTGTCATAAGTAAGGAACTGTTGCCTAATCTCAGGTCACAAAGATTTATATTTATGATTTCTTCTGAGTTTTATAATTTTAGCTCTTACATTTAGGTCTTTGACTCATTGAGTTCATCTTTTTATATTATATGAAGTAGGGATTCAAGTTCAAGCTTTTGCAAGTGAATATACAGTTATCCTCTCACCATTTGTTGAAAACACTATTCTTTTCCCATTGAATGGTCTTGGCAGATGTATCAAAATCAGTTGACTATTGATGGATGGGTTTATTTCTGGTCTCTCTTTCATTGATCTGTCTATCCTTATTTCAGTACTGTGCTCTTAGTTCTATAGCTTTGTAATAATTTTGAAATAAACATGTGATGCCTCCAACTTTGATCTTTTTCTAGATTGTTTTGGTTATTCTGGGACCCTTGCATTACCATATAAATTTTATAGTCAGTTTATCTATTTCTGCAATAAAGGCAGTTAGAATTTTGATAGCTATTTCATTGACTCTATGAGTCAGTTTGGGAAGTGTTATTATCTCAACAATATTAAGTCATTCGACCCATGACACAGGATATTGTTTCATCTGTTTAGACCTTCTTTAATTTCTTTCTACAATGTGTTGTGGCTTTCAGGTTACGACTCTTACCCTTCTGTGCAATAACTGAGTCCTAATTATTTCATTCTATTTGTTTTTATTATGAATGGCCTCTGACCTTTTATTTTGGAACATTTTAAACTTACAGAAAAGTTAAAAGACTAAATAGTACAGTGGAGTCCCATATACTCTGCTTTTCACCTAGATTCATCAATATGACCTTTTGTCATATTTGCTATCTTTCATTTTCTCTCTCCTTTTTTCTCTTTCCCACTCTCTTTTCCTTCCTTGGAAATCTATTTCTAAATTTCAAATCAGCTGATTTGCAAGTGAACACTTAACAATATCTTTTTTATTGGGTTGGGAACCTATGGCTCGCAAGCCAGATGTAGTTCTTTTGATGGCTGCATCTGGCTCGCAGACAAATCTTTAATAAAAAAAAATAACGTTAAAAATATAAAACATTCTCATGTATTACAATCCATTCATTTCCTACTGCTCATGTTCATGGTTGCGGGTGGCTGGAGACAATCACAGCTGTCCTCCAGGACAACACCAAATTTTTATTGGATAATGTGTAATGTACATGGGTCATTGTATGGCTCTCATGGAATTACATTTTAAAATATGTGGCGTTCATGGCTCTCTCAGCCACAAAGATTCCTGACCCCTGTTTTATATCATTTGAAGACTGCTAATTATTAAAATAGTACTTTAATATTAGCCTTATTTTAAAAAATGACTAGTAGGCTTTTACTATTTCTATACGGTGGTGGAAAGAAAGATTTTTTACACAAACTCCATTGAGTCTAAAGCAGCATTTCCATAATGGAAAATACTGCATTAAGACAGAATTCTAGCCTGACCAGGTGGTGGCGCAGTGGATAGAGCATCAGACTGGGATGCGGAGGACCCAGATTTGAGACCCCAAGGGTTGCCAGCTTGAGCGCAGGCTCATCTGGTTTGAGCAAAGCTCACCAGCTTGGACCCAAGGTTGCTGGTTTGAGCAAGGGGTTACTCAGTCTGCTGAAGGCCCGCAATCAAGGCACATATGAGAAAGCAATCAATGAACAACTAAGGTGTCACGACGAAAAACTGATGATAGATGCTTCTCATCTCTCTCCATCTTGTCTGTCTGTCCCTATCTATCCTTCTCTCTGACTCTCTGTCTCTGTCAAAAAATAAAAAAAAGACAGAATTCTGTTCTCCAAACATCTAATCATACAATGTCTGGCATAACAGAAAATGGCTGATGATTGGCCAGCTGTTTGACTTTTTTGTTGGATTGGTTGTTTGCAGATTATTTTCTGCCCCAACACACCTGAGGGTTACAACACACCCCATCAGCTAGGGCAAGTCCCTAGGGGAGGGGGCCTGTTCAGCTCCCAGTGGAGTGCAGGGGTAGGAAAAAGGTCCCTCAGGTGACTCTGCTGTGAGCCCCAAGGGGACCATCAGACAGCAAAGACTAAGTAGAAATGAGGCGTTTTATGAGTGAGCTGTTTTAGGGGCATCACATGGAAAATGACATCATCAGTTATGGCATTTAAGTCCTTGGTGTTCAAAGACAGAAACTGTAGACTCACACTGAGGCTCGCTTACAGCAGCAAACCGAGACAGAAAACTGGGTAAGGATTATAGGGTCCTTGATCGATTCTGATGTCCATGCGACAATATCGAGACAAAACCACCTTTCTTCATAATCCATGGGCAGGGGATAGTGCTTATTTGAGCTGTGTTTTACTTGTCCATGAATTCATTCGATGTGCATTTTGGTATATCTACTTTCTATATTCTACTGAGCTCTCTAATTTCATAATGGATAGTCCCAAGAGTTACCAGTTCCTTGGGTATTAAACACAAAATCTTAAACTGGTCTCAAAAGCCAGTCCAACAGATGTGTTTCATCACTAGGAATTTAAAATTACATAAAAGCCAGTTTTTAAATTTGAGAAGTAAATTTCCCTTATGCTTTTATTAAAGCCATGACATAAGTAGTTTTCCAGTCCAGTGTTCTGTGTATTTTCATAACGACGTATTATATACATGTAGGTACATGCCCATGGTATGCAGACACACACAATTGAACTATTTAAACCAAAGATTAATATCCAGAATTAGGTGACTAATATACCACATGAGCTTGGTCATTTAATTAATATCAAATGTCCCAACATAATATATAAGAACTCTTACCCTCACTTTAACATAATTTACCTAGACAATTAAGAAAGATGGAATTGCAAACGAATAATATGCTTATAACCCTGTTCTCTTTGCCTTGATTAATTGTTTTGTTCCTGACCGTGCCTGGGTGGGTTCCCAATTTCTGAGGTCTTGTTGCATATGTATCCAAATGTGAAGGTCTTTCTTGTTCCCTGTGACTCAGAAGAAAAATGGGCATAGCCATATCCGTGGGGTTTTAAAAGACTGTCAGTGCAAAAAATGACTTTGGCACCTTCCAATAGCAAAATCTATACCCACAAGTTTTTGTGATGGGCATTATTCTGTTACACAGCCAATCGTAAAGTAAGATATTCTCCAAAAGTCATTCCTCAGAAAAAAAGCCTTCAGAATATCCAAGTGGCTTACTCTCTATTACTTCATTTTGAAAAGTAATACATTGTTTAAGGACAAAAATGGACAACCCTCCATGATCCAAATTAATATTGCAGATGGAAATAATGTGAGAAGAAAACAGAATTATAACACAGGTCAGTAATTATTCTGGGAGCATAAACTGCAGTAACAAATATTGTCTACCATTATAATCAAGTCTTTGTTTTTTATTTTTCCATTGATTTGAGAGGGACGGAAGGAAGGAGATAGAGAGGGGAAGGGGGAAAGAGAGAGAAATTAACACAAACTCATTGTTTCACTTAGTTGCTCCATTTAATTGGGTACTCATCGATTGTTTCTCACATGTGCCCTGACTGGGGGTCAAACCCATGACCTCTGGCATGCCTGGTTGATGCTTTATCCACTGAGCCACCTAGCGAGGGCCTATAATCAAATCTTTTAAAGATCACTCTAAAATAGTATCACAAACAGTCATGCTGTGAGGAACTCAAATGTATACGTACATGATGAGTAGAAAACCAAAATTTATGCAAATGTAATAGGAATGGTCACTGTAAGTTTAGGGTGATTTTTTAGTGGCACTATCATATATAGAGTTAAAGGTGCTATATCTCAAATAGCTTAGAAGAAAGTGCAAAGACAGCTACTGTAAAACCCTTTGATGACCAATGAGGCTCAGTGGTAATAAAGACACTGATGTTGAGTATTTGAGGGAAAAGTTTGAGTAAGACGTGGTGTGAAATGTGAGAGTAGACAGCATAAAGCTTTAAAATCGATATCTTATGTATCTATAAACCTCTGAAATTATATAAGCAGCCATTTGACTGTTCCCAGTGTGTCTCCAAATTATTTAATCCAGTTCAATAATTTTTTTTTAATAAGTGAGAGGCAGGGAGACATACAGACAGGCTCCCACATGCACCCTGACCAGGATTCACCCTGCAAGCCCACTAAGGGGCAGTGCTCTGTCCATCTGGGGCTGCTGCTCTGTTGCTCAGCGACCGAGCTATTTTAGTGCCTGAGGCAAGACCATGGAGCCATCCTCCGCGCCCAGGGTCAACTTGCTCGAACCATTCAAGCCATGATACAGGAGGGGAAGAGAGAGAGAGAGAGAGAGAGAGAGAGAGAGAGAGAGAGAGAGAGAGAAGTTGGAAGTATGGAGAAGCAGATGGTCACTTCTTCTGTGTGCCCTTACCGGGAATTGAAACTGGGACGTCCACATGCTGGGGCAACACTCTACTGCTGAGCCAACTGGCCAAGACCTCAATAATTATTTTTAAAATCTTAACAGTGGGATGAATGAGCTCACATTATATATAAGCTTATATGGTATGATGTTTAAAATTTTAAAGTTAAGTATGATAACCTGTGCCTGACTCAAATAAGTTATTTGCTCGCTTTAAACAGCAAACATTGTTTATCATTTAAATCATTTCATGTTCATTGTAATAGCAGGCTATATTTACCTTTTTTTCCCTTTTATCTTCACAAGTATATTTTAAGTCATTGTACTCGTAAGATAATGTGTTTGTCACTTGAAATTTTCATCTTTATAATATGAGCCTTTCTCTGTAGTAAAGTGTCTAGATTTAGCAAGTAAAATATAGGACACTTGGTTACATTTAAATTGAAGATGAGCAATGAATAATTTTTGTAAGTGTACTTTTATTTTTATAAAAAGTATACTTATAAGTTTATATATTTTACAAGCTTATATAAACTTTATAGAAGATAATGCATAATTTTTAGCATCCCATACTTATATTTACTTTTACTAACATATTATATAATAAAATATATAATATTATATATTATCTGAATTCAGATTTAACTGCATCTTGTATTTTATCTGACAAGTTTTCTGAAAGCAGATTAAAAATTTATATTTGTTATATTGAAAAGAAGTAAGTAGGAGAAACTGTGAGTGGGGTCTTTGGTGTGCTAATTTTAGAGGTAAATTTATTCATTTGTTATCCCAAAATTGAAAAATGGGAACAAACTCAGCCTGCCTTATTAATTCAGTACATACATAATCCCTTTCTCTGTCTTCATGGTGTCTTCTCTTCCACAGCTGATATAGATAGATTGATCAATTGGTCAATAGATAGATAGGTAGATAGATAGTTCTTTTACTTTCACTCTATAGAGCTATTTCAGATGCAACTTGCATGAAGGATGCCATATCAAATAAAATGATGTTGTGCAGAGCGCTAGAAAGAATTGTTTGTAAGACCCCACATTATCCCAGCAATGGAAATTGCCCTCTTCATTAGGGAAGCATTCCTCTGAGGTGCATTCCAGAGACATCTAAAAAAAACATGACGTTTGAAATTCTTATCATCGTTCCAACTTTCCAAAAAAGGTTTTATAAAAACAATAACTCATAAGACCTGGTGTCCTTTCTGGATGACATTAGCACCAGGGTCATGTCATGCAGAACATGACACATAACATCAGGGTCATCATGAGCCCTGTGGTGCCAGTTTTCATAAAGTGATTGATTCCTACCTAGTGGACACTTAAACCTTCTTGGTGTGTAGGAGCAAAGCACATTCCCACAAAAAGTAGCACAGAAGGGCACTCTCATGTCTCTGTTCTTGCCCACAAGTGCAGACCTGGTGGGTCAGACTAAGTCTTCCCCCTCTATCAACCACCCACCAGATGCTTTAACACAATTACAAAAAGTCACACCTTTTTTGATAGTCTGTTATTAGTTAACTAGACAAAGCCCATCAGGTCGGGTGACCCATTTTTTGCTTTGTGACAATGCAAGTCAAAGTACTTAACTTCAATCATGTTCTCATTTACAAAACAAACGCCCCCTCCCCAAAATAAAAAGCATGACAGCAAACACTAATATGATGGTAATTTCATATTGTTTCTGCTTATGAATTTGTCTTTCCCTTATTAATCATCCCCTAAAATACTGACATTGCAGAATCCTGACGTAGCTCAACAAACCATGTAGTAAGGACAGTAGCACCCTCAAGGAAGAGGCTACAGGCGAACTGGAGAAGCGCGAAGCTTTTATTAACACCAGAGGCCCATTAGAGCGCTCTCTGTTCACCTTCACTGGAGCAATAAATGAAGAGAGCTTCACCCACCGGAGAGGACTCCTACTGTCTTTGTGCCGGTAATGCACAGGCAAGCAGTAGTCATGTTGTAACGCTTGTAAGAAACAGATGTTCCTTCCCTGACAAATCTCCTTTCTTGATTTATTATTCATTTGCTCAAATCACAATGGAAAGTCTTTGGCCCATTAATTAAATTCCAAGCAAAATAAAATTTGCCGCAGAACTCATTACTGGTAAATGACTTTGACACTTCATCAGATTTGAAGGTAAAAGAGGCGACTTTAGGAAGTTAAAGGTGGAGGGAGCCTAGGCCTTTTCTGCAACCACTGCAAGATGATAAAGATTGTGATGAAATTTTTATGTTAAGTACTGATCTTGGAAAGTTCAATTTTCTGTGCACCCCCCTCCCCGCCATTCATACCTCCCCCCACCATGATCTACTTTCTAGCTTCTTTTAAAAGAAGGTCTGAAGGAGACACTTAGATTTCAAATATATTTATGTATGTGGATATCTTATCATGTTCCAAACACAAAGCACATTTTTTTTTCAGTATGCAGAGAAGCTTGCCACATTGTATATTTTGAATAAAGGTCCCAGGCAAATCTAATAACCATGAACTGCAGCATGATAAAGGAATTAAAAGCAGGACTTGAGAATGGGGCAGAGGGAATTTTGATATCCTGATCCAGTGGGTTAGTAAGGGAGGAGGGGTCGGAGATACAAGAGAAAGGAGAGAAAGAATACATCTTATTGGCCTATCACTAAATGAAAGGCATCAGCAATACCAACGTTTGGTGGCCTAATTATACTTTAGTGGCACCTAAGTACCTTTATATTTTTTGGATGACTTAGTTGCTTAAAACAGTGAATTTCAGGCTACAGTTAGAAATTCTATTTTATCATTCTTTCCCTAGATTCTAGGCTCTACCTGTAACTCCTTATGGCTTCCTTGGAAACAGACATCTTTTTAGAAAAGGGTTGTATGTTCAGGTATATGGATTAGTACAAATCCATGCCCCTTAGACTAGAAGTGATTCCAAAGGACAAGTCAAAGTATAAAAGCCCATTTGAGGGACAAGTGATTGTTATACAAACTTTTAAGATCATCAGATTAATCTATGACCTGTATAGTAATAGACATAAATGTATAAATAATATTCTGTGGGATTTCACGTACTTGTCAGGGAAACATTAGACTAAATCTGCATAGTACATGGCCCCTGACAATACAAAATAAAATAAATACTTAATGTAGGAAACATCTAAATCTGAGAAACTGATGTAGGAAATGAAGGAAACTGCTCAATTTCAACATCTAGAATAGAATTATATGTGAAATTTGTGTATCTGTATTAAACGTTCCAAAGACACTTATTATAGAGCCCTAAGTTTTAGATTCATTGCTATGTATTCTATCAACAGCATATGATGATAGTCAATCAAGATGGCCGCTTTTGCCTATAAGAACAGCCCAGTTTGGTTGAATATTCATTGACTCAAAACCATTTCATGCCATGAGGCCAAGTGAAATTTTCTCCCTCGACACTAGTGAGTGGCAAAGCAGAGAAGGCATCCAAAAAAACATGAACAAATCAGCAATACAGGAGAAAAGGACTGGGGACATAGCTGACTTGTCACCATATTCCTCTTTATGGCATCCTTCTCAGAAGTCCCCATGGATGCCCATGGTTCAGAGTGTGGAGAAAGAGGACATTCTCATCCTTCCTCTCTGTGTTACATCTTTTTCTCTTCCTCATATTCCCACTCTCATTGCCACACGTGTTTGGCTAGATCTACACGCATCACGTGCCAATGTGTGTAGGAAGGGAAGGCCACAATGGCTGCTGGCGAGTAACTATTGGAAGCCAGATGTGCAGACTGACCAGGCTCCTCTATGCTGAGCCCTCCACACAGAGGTGACTGTCATGGGAGTTGTAACAATGGCCATGAGAAAATGAGCAATGCACTTGGAATCAAAAGACCGAGACTTGAGTCCCAGCGTCGGTCCTTACCAGCTGTAAAACCTTGGGCAAGTCAGCCACCTGCACCTCTGTGATATTCAGTCTCCTCATCTGTAAAGCCTAAAATGTGTCACCCTAAATTCCTTCCAGATCCCACCTGCTAGGGTTCTAATCATTATTTTCAATTGACTTCGATTCCTCTCTTTGCAGAGCTTAAAGTCTCTTGGCTACAGGTAAAATTTACATCTTTCAAAACACTGAACCATGTCTAGTGGTTAAAACCATAAAGCCTTTTGGTTAAATTGCTTCTTAGGAATGGTTCATCATATAAGAATGTGACTTATGCTAAAGCAAGAAACAAAAGAAGCGGAAATGCAGGGATGATTTTAGAACACAGAAGTTGACTTCAGGTGTGACCTTGGAGAAGTCATTAAGCCTCTGGGCCCAATATCTTGTAACATAGAATAATAACTTGGACTTCTATGAAAACCCACTGACTAACTCTCAAAGCTGGAGTATGGGACAAGGTATTTTCCCAGCAGCCTAAATATTCTCTTTAATGGATGAAGGCTTTTTAGTTTTTCATCCACAGATAGATAGACACAAATATTAGAGATCAATGATAAATAAGAAACATTATTTTCCCGTAAAAAATAAGGATGCAAGGAGCAAGCACACATGAGAGCTCAGGATAATAATTCTACTAAGGATTAAATACTTAGATGCTTCCAGAGCAAAGCTCTTGCGACAGCCTCGGAGACACATACACTGTGGGCAGCAAACAGCCATCTTACATTTAATTAGGCAAAGAAACTTCAACTGAATGGGTTAAAAATTGCCACTATTTCACAGTAAGTGATTTTCTTAACCCCCAAGGGTTCAAATTACTTTGGCAGGAAAAGCAATTATGCAATTAATAGGGGGAAAATCTCCAGAGCTCTGTAATTTGCAGAGAGGTAAAGCTTTCTGCCATGGCCTGCAGGGGACAGCTGAGCTCTGAAGCGATTTTTCTCTTCCTTTTTTTTTCTTTCAATTTTGACCACACCCGAAATAAAAACCAAGGATATTTTAAGGAGGAGAAAAGCACAACAGCTCAGATAATGTCCCCGCCAAGTATATTCATTACAGGCTCATCAGAGTGGAAGCCTGCAATCCGAGGATTAAATACCCATTTACCAGGATCAGAAGAGAGTTTGGTTTTATAATGTATTGTCCTCTATTCCCCGGGAGGCTGCTTTGTTTGATAAAATGCTGAGAGTGGTGTAAAAATATCCCTCTCTCTGTACTTTGCACTCCTCTCCATTTAAAGCTATTCTTGCTGCAAACGAGAATTGAAAGCTGCTAAAATTAAGTGGTGTCACTTCTCAATGACACTTTAATGATAGAGCGCTCAGCAAATGAGACGAGGATGAATCCCAGCATCTCTTGCTGAGGACAGTAACCAGTCCTAAGCCTCTGGATGTTCCAACGGGGCCACACATCCCTGTTTCATTCAGACTGAGCAGAGCCAGAACAGGGTGGCTATCATTTCAGTGGCCACACAAAGAAAGGCGAAGACAAGGAATAGGAATGGTTTGGAGCAAATGGGAGTTTGGGGTTGTCACTCTAAGACACTCTTTCTGGCTGAGTGCCCCATGTCTGCACTAAGACACTCTCTCTCCTTGACATGGGACATTTGCTTTCAAGAGAGTACATGTCCTACTCACCAAGGGAGTCTTTTCTAATACTGTGACCAAAAGGACATGAGGCTCTGATTCTCTCTCTTTTTTTTTTGTATTTTTTCCGAAGTTAGAAGCGGGGAGGCAGATAGACAGATTCCTGCATGCACCCGACTGTGATCCATCCGGCATGCCCACCAGAGGGCAATGCTCTGCCCCTCTGAGGCATTGCTCTGCTGCAGCCGGAGCCATTCTAGCACCTGAGGCGGAGGCCATGGAGCCATCCTCAGTGCTCGGGCCAACTTTGCTCTCATGGAGCCTTGGCTGTGGGAGGGGAAGAGAGAGATAGAAAAGAGAGGGGAAAGGGTGGAGAAGCAGATGGGCACTTCTCCTGTGTGCCCTGGCTGGAAATCAAACCCAGGACTTCCACATACCGGGCCGATGCTCTACCACCGAGCAAACCGGCCAGGGCTGAGGCTCTGATTCATTTTATAGAAGGCACTAGAAACACATTACTGTTCTAGCAGTCTTTGTGTTGCCACATTTGGCCAGGCTTGAGTATCTGAAGCATGTTTGCGTCACCACAGTGTCATTCATGAGGAGAAATGACATCATTTGTGGAGGTGACTCTTGGATCACTCTGAACCGAGAAGGAGTTCTGAGACAATAGCAGTGACCCTCCCGAGGCTCCCTGTGCATCAGGCCACACCACATAGGAAGCCCACTGGATCAGACAAGGACCTGAGTCATCCTTCTAGCGGTAGTTCAGGTGATCATCATTATAGATAGAGTCATGGGGACTTAACATTCATGGCAGATTCACCCAAATATTCTTTCACAGGCAAATAATCCAATCCAATGATTAATTTCAGTATCTAAAACTACCAAAGCCACCCTAGAAAAATGTATATATATTTGTGTGTGTGTGTATATATACATATACATCTACATATATGTATATGTAGATGTATATGTAGATGTATATGTATATATATATGAGAGAGCTGCCCTAATTGACCAAGCATTATAAGGAATAATGAGACAGGTTGGCTGCCCACCTTAAATAGGCATCTAAAGAGTTTGTGACTGGCCCTGGCCAGTTGGCCAGCGGTAGAGCATTGGTCTGATGTGTGGAAGTCCTGGGTTCGATTTCCGGCCAGGGGACACAGGAGAAGCACCCATCTGCTTCTCCACCCCTCCCCCTCTCCTTCCTCTCTGTCTCTCTCTTCCCCTCTCGCAGCCAAGGCTCCACTGGAGCAAAATTGGCCCAGGTGCTGAGGGTGGCTCCATGGCCTCCACCTCAGGCACTAGAATGGCTCTGATTGCAACAGAGCAATGCCCCAGATGGACAGAGCATTGCCCCCTAGTGGGGATGCTGGGTGGATCCCAGTTGGGCACATGTGGGACTCTGTCCCTCTGCCTCCCTGCTTCTCACTTCAGAAAAAAAAAATAAATAAAGAGTTTGTGACTTGAGTAGCCCCAGTATGTCACCATAGACTCCTGAGCACCTAGTGGGTGTGTTGTGAGACCTCCACGAGCTAACATGGGAAAGCATCTAGCACGGTGATACCTGGCAGGTAAAACGCGCAGTCAATGTTAGTGTGTCGTGCTGTCCTTTCTGAAGAGGGGGGAGTCATCATGAATGCGATGCTTTGGGAACAGTGATCTGTGCAAGATGAACCTGAGGCAAGGAGAACAGGCCAATGCAGCAGTCCGGCCACAGGGTGACTAGCGTGCCACGCCACTGAGAATATCAACCATATGTCATTAAATTGCAGAAAGCTACCATCTGCCACCATAGCCATCTGATGGACTTGTGCCACCTGTGTGATGCTGGCCGGGGACCTTCTGGGCAATGTGTCCCACTGTAAAATGTAGTGCACACATGTTTCTTGAAATCTTAGTGTGCTTTTAGGCACGAGTAGATGTGGCATGCAGAAAATGGAAAAACAATGTGACCATTGATTTCTCTTTATGCTAGGGCTTCATGAACGACCTTCTGGAGAACACCGGAATTCCTTGGGGCAGGGTGCCGTAAATGTGTTTGCAGAAAATCCTCCAAAGTTTTCAAATGAATGGCATGTTTACCATCATAATGGGAAATATCAAAACAATATTATTTCTGTGCCTCCTGAGAGCATTCAAGGTCCGACTAACAGCAAGGTTAGCTGCCATTATGCCATCCTCTCCTGAGCTCCAATCATCTTCCTGCCCATCTATCAGCTTGTCGATAGCAAAGAAAATTTTCTCTGCATTGTGACCGTATGGTGGCTTACAGTGCTGGTGCTGTGCTAGACCCCAGCTCATGTGCTGTCATCTCTTACTTTCAACAGTAGTGGTGAGCTGAGTGGTGAGGTCCTTTCTTACCTTCAGAAAATCAGGGGCACCCAAGGGAATGATTCTGTTTTGTTGTGGTCAAATTGTCCATCACTTGGGTTTATAAGACCTCATGGCAGTTTTTGTTTTGTTTTGTATTTTTTCAAAGTGAGAAGCAGGGAGGCAGTCAGACAGACTCCTACATGCACCTGACCGGGATCCACTCGGCATGCCCACCAGGGGGTGATGCTCTGCCCATCTGGGGCATTGCTCCCTTGTGGCTGGAGCCATTCTAGTGCTTGTGGAGGAGGTCATGGAGCCATCCTCAGCACCTGGGCCAACTTTGTTCCAGTGGAGCCTTGGCTGTGGGAGGTGAAGAGACAGACAGAGGGGGAAGGGTGGAGAAGCAGATGGGTGCTTCTCCTGTGTGCCCTGGCCGGGAATCGAACCTGGGACTCCTGCACGCCAGGCTGACACTCTACCACTGAGCCAAATGGCCAGGGCTCCTCATGACAATTTTTATCAACTTCACTGAGATATAATGTATGTATTATAAACTGTGATTTAAAGTAGACTTTACATGTCCAGCTCATGTAAAGTATACACTGAAAGGGTATAATTCGATAAGTTTTGGCATTTGTATATATCCCTGAAGCCAACACAATAAAAAATAATTCACCCCCAACTGTTTCCCCAGTCCCTCCTTTCATTAACCCTCCACCCTAGGCTGTGGGTCACTGTGTACCTAGACTGTGGTGTTGCAATAGATTTGTTTGCAGGTTTGAAGAATATCATATACATGGGGTCACACAGCATGGACTCTTCCCTGTCTCATTCCTTTCACCCAACATAGTAATTCTGAAATTAATCTAATTTGTAGCATCTATCTACAGTGTGTCCCCTTTTGCTGCTGACTAGTAGTTCATTGTATGGAGAACCACATTTTGTGTCTCTCTTTGCCTCTTGGTGGATGTGTTAATTTCCTAAGGCAGCCTTTAAAAAAAATCACTACAAACGGAGTACTTAAAAGAACAGAAATGTATTCTTTCCCAGTTCTAGAGGTTAGAAATTCAAAGTCAAGGTGTTGACAGGGCCATGCTCCCTGCGAAGGCTCTGGGGAGGAATCTGTCCCATTCCTATCTCCTAGCCTCTGGTTATTGCTGGCCCTCCGAGGCCATCTCCACCCAGGGGTCAGACATGGGAGCAGGTCCCTCTGGACCCCACAGTGGCCCAGCCACTAGCTGAACACCATGGAATGACATCAATCAATGCTACATGGAGAGCCAGAGAGTTGCTCAGCTGAGCTCTTCCCAAGTTCCTGACTTGCACAATCATGGGATATAGTCAAACAGTTGATTTAAGCTGCTATGTTTTAGCCTCTAAAATTTAGAGGAAAGTTGTTATTTAGCAAGAGATTATTGGGACAATGTCATTAATTAATCCAATGAGTTTTTTCCCCCCACTGATTTGAGAGAAGAGATAAAGCGTGGGGGTGGGGGGGAGAAGCATCAACTCATTGTTTCACTTAGTTGCTCCACTTAGGAAGGATGAAGCTTATCAGCTAAAAGAACATACCGTTTATACATGCAGAGGCGGATTTAACGGTGGGTGCACCAGGCATGAGCCCTGGGCCCTGACTTCTGAAGGGCCCTGCAAAACCCCAACTTCACACTTTTTTCTAATGATAACAAGTTTGGTTTTATATGTGCAACTTTAACATTAATAGTACATAATATTTTTTATTTATTTAAAAATATGATTGACATGAATTTTTATTTTCCCTGTCTCTCTCTCTCTCTCTTTTTTTTTTTTTTTTTTTTTTTTTTTTTGTATTTTTCCAAAGCTGGAAACGGGGAGAGACAGTCAGATAGACTCTCACATGTGCCCGACCGGGATCCACCTGGCACGCCCACCAGGGGGCGATGCTTTGCCCACCAGGGGGCAATGCTCTGCCCCTCCCGGGTGTCACTCTGTTGCGACCAGAGCCACTCTAGCACCTGGGGCAGAGGCCAAGGAGCCATCCCCAGCACCCGGGCCATCTTTGCTCCAATGGAGCCTCGGCTGCGGGAGGGGAAGAAAGAGACAGAGAGGAAGGAGAGGGGGAGGGGTGGAGAAGCAGATGGGCGCTTCTCCTGTGTGCCCTGGCCGGGAATCGAACCCGGGACCCCTTGCACGCCAGGCCGACACTCTACCACTGAGCAAACCGGCCAGGGCCTCTCTCTTTTTTTTTAAGGGGCCCAATATTTTCTTCTGCACCTGGGGCCTTAACCGACCTTAATCCACCTGTGTATACATGTATGTAAAACTCACAATGTTGTGTGTCCACATGTGCATGTGTACACACACCTATATACATGTACATGAGCAAGCATATCTACTTTACTTAATAATTGTCATATATTCCTTGACTGAAATATTTATTCTTTAATTGTGATTTGCCTTTGGCTGGCCATAAAATGGGTTTTTATTCAGTTCCTGGTGAGGTTAGACAGGATGGAAATGGCTGGGTAGACGAGGAGGTCTGCATGATCACCTTCGCTCCCACCCAATCACACATTCCCTGGAGGAGGACATGGAACTGCTAGGACGGAAGTGAAAGGCATTAGACCTTTTACCTGGTTGTGAGGAAAGCCAGAGCTTTTCCACTTCCTGAATCCTACTGTCTGCATAAAGTCCACCTGGTACTAACCTTTGCTAGAAACACGGAGTCGTCATAGGGATAACTAATAGATAGGAGCTCTCTTTCTCTTTGAAGACAGTTGTTTTGTTTTGTTTTTTTTTTATAAATAAATTTTTATTTAAATGGGGTGACATCAATAAATCAGGGTACATATATTCAAAGAAAACATTTCCAGGTTATTTTGTCATTTAGTTCTGTTGCATACCCATCACCCAAAGAGAGATCGTCCTCCGTCACCCTCTATCCAGTTTTCTTTGTACCCCTCCCCCTCTCCCACCCTCCTTCCCTCCCCCCACCCCCCGTAACCACCACACTACTGTCCATGTCTCTTAGTCTCACTTTTATGTCCCACCAATGTATGGAATCCTGCAGTTCCTGTTTTTTTCTGATTCACTTATTTCGCTCCGCATAATGTTATCAAGATTCCACCAATCTGCTGTAAGTGTTCCGATGTCATCATTTCTTCTAGCTGACTAGTATACCATGGTGTATATGTGCCCCATCTTCTTTATCCAGCCTTCTATTTTTTTTTACAGTGATTAAAAACCTTTAAGCAAACTCTTGGCCAATACAGCAAGAATCCATAAAAGAGTAGTGTCCTTAACATGTTCACCAAGTCCAAGTTGGCCCCATCACCATGTCAAATCCCTGAAAAATGCAACTCAACCACAGTTCAGTCTGTAGGATCTGTCACAGGGAGAAGGAGTCCAGGAAAAGTCCACCTCCAGGAAAAGTCCGCATGGCACTGGAATTGTTGTCACCATTCTATACTTTGCAGCTCATGTCCAAGTTCCAGTGACCGCTGCTTCTAGCTGGTAATGATTCAGGTAGACTGGAAAAGCCATTTGCAGCATGTGTGGATATGGAGCTTCTGTTCTCCTCTGCCTGGAGAGATGAGACCAGGTAGCTTTTCCCTGGAGCTCTGCGACTGTGGCATGGTAAAGAGAACCTTGGGATACACTAAGTTGGGTGGCAAAGGTAGATTCATAACAGAAGTTGGCAAAAGGGGGAAAGAGAGCTCTAAATTAGGAGTAGGTCCCGGCCTGAAATATGAGTGGGGAATTGAGATAGAAGGGATAAAGGAAACACTATATATTAAGCAAAGCAACAGAAAATAGGACTATCAACACCCACAACAGAGATCTTCGAGGGAAGAATAAAAAACCTGACTATTCAGGCCAAACATAGTTAAGTGGCCCTTGTACAAATGATATCAGTTTACCTGCTTCTTGGAACAAATACCCTGGGCTCGTCCACAGTGTCGTAGATGGGGCTGACGGCCCTGGGCACCTTCAGCCTTCAGTGGCAAACCCCAGTTTTCTGGGCAAGGTTAGGTCATAGGTGGCTGGAGCAGGGCTGGAAGAGACTGAACCCTCCCTTAGAGGAGTGAGGGGGAAGCCTACCTTCCAGTGTCCCTGTTTCCTCACAATAGAGGCATGTAAGCCTGGCAGGCTTTAGCTCAATGACCTTCCTTTCCACTACTGAAGCAGGACCCAGATGGCATCCTAGGAGACCCCTTTGGGGTGTTGGAGCCTTTAAGGGCATATCCTAAAAGCTGGTAGTTCCCCTGATCTCTATTGGGCTTTTTCTGCCTCTAGGTATCTTAAAAACCATGCTCAGAAGATCTCGCTGAGAGGTTTGAGGATCCCTATCCGCCCATATAAATCTTTTCCATATATCTGGAGCTATTTGGAAAAAGACAAAACAGTGTTATTAGCTGGATCTAATAAAGAAGGTAGTAGTTTGCAGGTGAAAAAGATTTGGTGTCTCCTGTTCATCAGCCTTCAAAAGAAATGTAAAAAAAAATTTTTTTTTAAGTAAAAAGCATGATATGGTAGACCCGTAGGAGTTCCAGGATATGACTACCCCCTTTTAAATTTTTTTTAATTGACCTTAAAATGTTTGCTGAGTACACTTTAATAATACCTTAACTTTAAAGATTGTAAGCATGACAAAATACAGTAAATGCTTTTGCTCCATATGCAGGAGCATTTTCAGTTAAGTCAGTTTAGGAAATCCAATAATAGAACAATGCATACAGACCATGAGCTATAGCATGCTTATCAGCCTCTCCTGTTCTGACAGAGGTTACTATAGATCCGGAATATGTATCCACTGTAATGTGGACATACGACTGTTTGCCAAATGAAAGTATATGAGTAACATCCATCTGCCAAAGTTGTCCTGGTAGGGGTCCTTGAGGGTTAACTCCAAATGAGGGGGCAGTATAGGACCCCTTGGACAGGATTTCCCAATCTGCCGTGCTGCTTCCCGAGAAAGTTGAAACTGTTTACACCGGGCTGCAGCGTTCTGGTGACGAATAGTATGAGACTGACTTGCTCAGTCTGTCATGGTTGCTCCATATAATTTTATTTTGGGTAGCTTGATCAACAAGGGCACTCCTAGGCCCTGGCTGGTTGGCTCAGCGGCAGAGCATCAGCCTGGCGTGCAGGATTCCTGGGCCAGAGCACACAGGAGAAGCACCCATCTACCTCTCCACCCCTCCCCCTCTCCCTCCCCTCCGCCCCTCTCCTCCCCTCCCACAGCCAAGGCTCCACCGGAGCAAAGCCACCCTGGGCACTAAGGATGGCCCCATGGCCTCCGCCTCAGTTGCCATAATGGCCTGGTTGCAACAGAGCGACACCCCAGATAGGCAGAACATCCCCCCCCCGTAGGCATGCCAGGTGGATCCTGGTCAGGCGCATGCGGGAGTCTGTCTGACCGCCACCCCATGTCCATCCTCAGAAAAATACAAAAAACAAATAAATAAAAGAAAAAATTCAACAAAAAACAAACAAAAAAATAAAAAAGAAAAGAGTAAAAAAAAAAAAAAAAAGGGCATTCCTTTGTGTTAAAGCTCCAGGGAGCATGGAGTGAGCTTGAGTATGTCCTATGAAACATGGAGCTCTATGTTGACATATAAGTCTTTGGAGAAGGAGGAACTGCTGAAATAGTTCATCAGCATTTTGTTTTGTGGGTTGAAACTTAAAATAATACCTATGCCTTTCAGTCTACTGTACTTGGGAAACAACTGTTTGATTTTAGCAACACTTTTATAAATGTGAGAAAACTGACCTTGAATCGAACACACATTGCAAGAGAAGGGAAAAGCTGGGTCAGCGCCCCGTGGCAGCTTAAATAGAGCCTTCTAGAAGCATCCAGAGAGCAGAGAAGACAGCAGGTCACCTGCACCCAACTTCCCTTAAGCTCCAGCACGTCCTCCAGGGGCAGTTCAACCCCTTCAGATAGTGTTAGAGAAAAATGGAGAATATTCTCTTTTTGAACATGTCACCGACTAGCCCTGTCAGCAAACACTCATCTTTGCCTATCTCTGCCATCACATGCTATTAAACTTAGGATACTATTTTCCTACTTTCATGAGATTTAAAGTGTCCTTTTGATAGCTAACACCGCAGGTAAAGTGGTAAATTGTTGGCATTTTGGAATAAAGAATCAGACCGACCTCCCTAAGAATTATGCTAGAGAGGTGTCAGGGTTTCGTTCATGTTTAATTTGAGTTCCCACTCGGTTTGATCAGCTCTGTATCAGCGGCTGGTACTTACTCTCTTGGTACCCCAATCTTCTCTCTTTAAAATAAAAAGATAGCAAGGGCTATCAGATAGAGTTGTTTCTGAAATTAACAGGTAATTCATACACAGTGCCTAGTGTCAAACTGCTGCTAAAGCAGAGCACAACCACGTGGGGAAATATCTCTTCCCTTAATTCAATCCTCCGCCCCGCCCATGTCACTTCCCAGCCTTACTGCTGGCCCGCCCCTTCTAGTTTCCCATAGGAGGACGCTCAGAAGCTCGCGTACGCCAAAGTGTGTTTTTCAGTACACAAAACTGCTCTTTTTTCTTTTTATCTGGCAGGTGATCTTGCATTATTGATGCATGATTCTAAACCAAAGTAAAGGACCCGTCGTCAAAATATCTCCATACTTTGAAGCCTGTTCGATCCTATTAACAAATGCTACCCGATACATATAATTTTTTAAAATCCAGATACTGCCCAAGTTATTCATTGTTTTCTCAACTGTATTAAAACCCAATTGTTAAAAATAAATAAATAAATAAATAAATAGGAAGAAAGAAAATTATAGCTGGCATGAAAGAAATACAATTGTTGGTCTTTTAACTAGTTCAGCTAAGAAGTCTGAAAAGGATATTCATATCAAAACCACAGCAGAGAGCAAGAGGGAGCTCAGTCTTCCTGTAGTTATAGGGGTCTTTGCTGCTTTATGTACAGTTCACACTTAAGAGAATCTGTGCTTTTCTTCAATACTCAATAAATTGTACTTGTTATTCTACTATATGTCCATGCTAGTTAATAAAGGATACACAAACTCACACCCACACACGATTATATATATGAATATGTGAATAAGTTCTTTATTCAAGTGTCTTACAGTCTTGCTGCAATAATATAAAAGTGAAGAAAATTTTTGAGATATAGATATCAAAAAACACCGGTGTAAATTTGAATTTCTATGATTGAATTTCTAGCAACATTTGAGGCAAACTAAAGATAATGATAATCAGAATAAAGAATCTATACAGTTTCATCAAGTTTACAATTTCTTATCATTCATTATGACTTGTAATAATAGCTCAATGTGGTGTTTTAGTCACTTTCATCTTAACATATTTTACATATTAAATCTTGCTCACATTCTAGTACTGTATAATACCAATGACGGTTGTTTATATCAAGTAAGTAAAATGTATGTGTTGTATCAAGGATAGATGTATTCACTCAGGAGTCTGAGCCTTTAACGTGGGCAATTCACATTTTTAAGCAATTATAAAATTATTAAATCAAAGTAAATTATCCAATAAATTTCAGCTTTTTGTATTTCAGCTGTCTAGATCCAGAAATTATATTGAAATTTTTCTGATCTAAATCTGTAGATATTTGGAGAGTCAAAAATAAAACAAAACACCTTATGACCATTTTCAAATATATGTTTAATTGACTTTTTATATTTTCATTATATCGTGTGACTTTGCATAGACCTAGTCTAGGAGTTTCTTCTTCATCCACAAGCTGTTTATCTAGTATTCAATACATTTTCTCACTTGAATCAATTTTGGCTTATTCTATCCTTATAAATGTGCAAAAATGATATCAACTACATGTAAGTATATTTTCAAAGAGTCCAGGAGCCTAAATGTAGGAATTCTTTCATTCAGCAAATATTTATTCTGTGATGGTATGGCCAAGCACTGTGATTTAACAGTGAGCAGAACCAGGTATGATCCCTTCCCAAAAAGCATCCATAGTCGAGTGGGAGAAAGAGACATCAGTCAAATAATTACAGAAATGCCTGTAACATTACAATAATGACAAGTGCCACGTAGAAGAGGGCTGAGGTGTCAAAGAAGCTTATATGAATAGGATCTGACCTTGTCAAGGAGAGCAGGGAAGTCTTTTCCAGACATTTCTGCTTGAATTGGGTCCTGAAGCAGTTAATTTGGAAAATAGAAAGTCCCAGGGAGAAGAAATACAATATGCAAAAACCCTGGATATGCAGATTTGGAAGGGATGGGGCAAACAGAGTTGAAAGGGTGATCTTGGTTTAAAGGATGTTGAAGGGCTTAACAGCAATAGAAAGACAGCAAGTGATAGTACATTTGAAGACAGACCAATAAATATTATATAATCTGAAGGTCACAGAGGGAAAAAAATCTTAAATAAGAAACCCACAACAGAACAGAGCCTCGGTTTCCTGTGGGACAGCATGTAGAAGTTTAACATACATGTATTTTGAGTTCTCATGGAAAGGCAGAGATGAGGCAGGAACAAATAACCTGGGAAAAGTGGGTGAAATTTCCAGAACTTGCAGGATAGTACAAAGGGAACCACATGGGCACATTAGAGTCAGACTGCTCAAAACTAAAGATATAACAAAAGTCATCACCCCACAAGATATTGATGAATACCTTCTAAAATATGCAAATAGCAGGAGAGCTCATCTTTCACTGTTTTGGTTAATGAGGATGACTTGAGCCCCAGAGGGAGGGTAAAAGGAGAGAGGTCAGCCTTGGCATTCTTTCCAAGGAGAACCATGCCACCTCTCTGCACTTTGGAAGCTATGATGGGTTGCAGGCACTCTGCGGAATGTCCCATTTAGTGGGGGCTAGACGTCCACGTGCAGCCCCTCCAGCTAATTGGACAATGCACCACCTTGAGTTTAAGGAGAATTAACTATTTTGTTCTATAAAAAGCTATTGATGAGGTGAATTAGCTAAAACACATTTGCACTCATGATAGATTATGGTTTCCTTTAAAAAAAAATTAAAAATATAGCTTGGGAATGGCACATCTACATCCCATTCATACTGGTAGAGGCATGAGAGGGTTAAATTTATTAGCCATATTTATGTATATAAAAGTAAGATAACATAATTTTTGAGGATGTAAACTAAGTCGATGAACTTACCTTGAATCCCATAATATTGTTCCTTTAAGTTGAAATTGTTTTAGAAAGGAGATCTTTTCTAAAACATATCTTTATTTTTATATTATTATAAATAATGCTCTTTAAACCTCTTTTCTCTCTCCAAGTTTTTGTTGTGTTAATTTGGACTTTTAGATGTAGATTTGAATCATTAATTTTATAACCTCTGTATACATCAGGAACTGTTTTGACATCTGCATTGTTTCATGACTGTTGACAGCTCACTTAAATGGAGCCCTAGGCACTAATGCACTGTGTTGGCTCTGGGTTAATTCCAAATTTTAAGGTTCCATTACTCAGCACCATTTTTTTTAAACTAAGTCTTCCTCATTCTTAATTTCTTTATTATGACTCATTTCTTAGTTTTCTACTATTCTTTGAGAGACCCTTTTTTTTTCCAGAAAAGTTTGAGAATGATATATTTTTACTTAGCCCTTTTACGCCTGAAAATCTTCCCATTCCTTTGCATATAGAGGAAAGATGTGCAGGGTATAGAAATTCTTGGGTGATATCTGCTTCCATCAAAATTCTTGGAAGTATAGTCCAAGGGTTTCCAGCTAATTTAGTGCAAGGAGAAATCTGATGCCAGATGAATTATTTTTTATAGGAAATCTGTATTAACTATTCAAATTCTTTCCTGCCTTGAATATATATAGATATATTTTTCTTTATTCTCTAAATTTAACCATCTTACCAGTTAACAAAAATAGTTCTTTTCCCTGGACTTTCTTTAATCATCAGTGAGCACTTTCAATAGACCTTATTTATTTATTAAGTAAATATTTATTGGGTACTTTTTATGTGCAGATTCATTGTTGTAAACTCTAAGGGCACAGGAATAAAAAGAAAAGACAAAACCCCTCTGTGTTCATGGAACTTACCTTCCAGGAGGAGAGAATAAAACTAAACAAGTATTAGACTGTGCTACATAAAATTGCCATTTTTGTAGATCAAGAGAATGGTTTAATATCAGCTTTATCGTATGACTCAACATTAAATTTACAGTAGGTAAGATGGAGGTACGTTCTGTAGAGAATTTTAAAGCTGGATAAAGGGATTGGTGGGTACCTGGGATAACAGGTTATCCTGTTATATCTGTTGTTAACTACAGTTTGTATTCAGATGCACATCACATCCTAACATGGCCAGCAAGCCTTTACCTGCCCTAAAACCTGCCCACCTTTCCCAGATGATTCCCATCTTCTCAAATGAGTCTTCACTTCTTCTCCAGCCATACTCTCCCTTGAATTACCTAGTGGAATTCTATGGAATTTCATTCCATTGGAAACCCTAATGGAAGTTGTATGGATACCTGGCACCCCTAATCTTCCTTCTACTCAAATGTCTCCAACTATTTTTAAGGTTACTCTTCCAATTGCTTCTTTTTCTGTCTGTCTTTCTTTTTTGTTTGTTTCAATTTCCCATCTTATCATATGTCCTGGTTCATTTTGCTCAGTCTTTTGTTCTTTTTTTTTTTTTAGCAACAGAGATAGAGAGATGGAGAGAAGGACAGACAGGAGAAAGATAGGCAGGAAAAGAGAGAGGTGAGAAGCATCAATTCTTTCATTGAGGCACCTTAGGTGTTCATTGATTACTTTCTCATATGTGCCTTGACTGGGGACTCCAGCAGAGAGAGTGACCCCTTGCTTAAGGCAGTGACCTTGGGCTCAAGCCAGCAACATTGAGCTTCAAGCCAGCAACCTTTGGGCTCAAGCCAGCTACCATAAAATCATATCTGTGATCCCACGCTCAAGCCAATGACCCTGCACTCATGCTGGTGAGCCTGTGTTCAAGCCGGAGACCTTGGGATTTTGAACCTGGGTCCTCTGCATCCCAGTTCAGCTTTCTATCCACTGTGCCACTGCCTGGTCAGGCTTTTTTGCTCAGTTTTACATACTCCCCACTGCCGGAATTGTATTTTGTAGGTCTGCTGAGAACCCCCAATCCTCCAGTTTTGACTGTTTTTATGGGTGTTTCTCTCCCTAGTAATCAACATCATGCTCAAATGGTTCCTCAGCTCTGACTTCAGATCTTGTTCATTTAGGAGCTTTTTAAAAATAGCAATTGCTGGTCTCATCCTAGATTAATTAAGCCAGAATTTTTAGAAGTGGAGGGCTGGTATCATTATGCTTAAAAACCACCCAGATGATGCTAATTAATGCTTTGGAAAGCTTTATAAGATCCCATGCCTAAGTCCCACCCCCTAGAGACCTGGGTTTATGGTTTCTGAGGTCTAGATTGGGTACTGAGATGTTTTAATATTCACTAGGTGAATCTACTGGGCAGCCAATATGAGACAAGTGAGAAACCAGGGTTTCTCCCTGGTTATAGTAGATGATCTTAAAAGACCTTCCATATCAAAGTCAGTCTAACCCTTTCCACGTAACTTATACTGTATGAAAGTGTTCCTGTGAAAGAGCAAGGGGAAGAAATTATATAATTAAATCAAAAAGTCTTGTACTTCTTGTGATATAGCATAGAATTCCAAGTATATATATTTTCAGGTCTTTAATATGAGGAAATTTATTTATTTATTTATTTATTTTAAGTCTTTTAAGTTTGATAATCATCATTTCATGTTATGATTTGGGTATTTATTCTTCTTGGAAAAATAATAAAGAAACTTTGATATTCAAAGTCGACCGGTATCAGGTCACTCTGAGCTCATTGTCATATGAAGACCCAAACTACTGTTTAGCAATCAGGGTATTCAGACAATCATTTTCATCCTGCTTTAAGGCAAGGTGGGTTGAATCTCAGTTCACATTAGAGTAGGCGTTTAAAGGCAAAGACCAGGAACCATGTTGGATTTTGTGTTCTGCTGAGTCAAATCAAAAAGTAGAGCTTGAAACCCAACAATGAGAATTGCTCAATACTTCTCATTTCTCCTATTTTCTTAAGAATGAGTCTCCCCTGGTTTTGCGCAGTGTCTTTGACCTTCACATTGTCCTTTATCTACAATCTTCTATTTCTTTAGAAGATACACATTTACTTAGAAAAATCTAATTTGTGTTTTGTTAATGTGTGCTGTCTTTACTTGCTATATTACATTAAACTAGAAATAGAGTTACCAAAAAATCATCTTGAAATCGTTCATCAGCTATCAACAAGGGACTCCACACACCAATTTCTTTCTTGCTCTATAACCACCCACAGTGTTAACTTGACCTTTACCTAAACAGGACTATAATAGCAGTTAAGATTATACAATTTACAATAACAACAAAAAAATGACTTCTGACGCACCGCTACTGGGCACAAATGTCTCACAGCCATTAGTGCCTCATTCATCTTGAGAAGAAAATTATTCTTATCCACATCGACGTTTTTAACATAAACTGTAGTACTCTCCATTGGGCACCGTTTTTACGTACCCATTAATCTCAATAGTAAAGCCTCAACTCACCCACCGAGTCTCCGAAGTTTGGATGTCACTACTGTGTACAATAAAAATTGTATATTCATGAACTCCATTTGTTTTATGCCCTTCTCTCTGTCAAAACCTCCCAAGCAGCATATGCTTTGCTCTGTGGAGAATAAAATCAAATTTGTCTGTCTTGTCAGATTGTCATCAAAGTGATAGTATCACAATTAGATTAACATTTTGCAAAGGAGCGGAAGGGAGGGAAATGGAATGGGAGCACATTATCATAAAATCCACTTAACCCTTTCTGTCACAAATCCCTCCTTCCTCCCACACCCACCCGGAGGCAAGGAAGGCAATCAGACTCTAAAATAAGTGACCCTGTCAAATTATTATGATCTATGTTGGAACCAAATAGGTCAGTTACTAGGCCTGGGAGGTACATTTTCATTTGAAAGGACCATTAAGATTTTGTGACAACAACAATCTGAAGAAGTAAGGTACTTCCTGCATTCTTTAAACTCATCAGTGTGGGATTAAGTCAACAAGAATTTGGTTTTCAAAATTTCATTTTCAACCTTAATATAATATCACTCATTGAAATCCTAGGCTCTGCAATTCAACAAAAATTTCACATCCTGGAATGGCGAGGTCCCAGGAACTTTACTGAATTAAAATTTCTGTGTAGAGCATTGTGACAGCTTTAAAGAGGAACTATGAGAGTCAGACAGAACATTTTGTAAGGCAGAAAGGAGGCCTGAGCTGACAATGGCTTGAAATCGGACAATAATTCTAGTGTCAGATCTCCTTCTGACAAGTTTTTCTTCTTTCGCATTGTGTGGGGAACAAAAGAACTCATGCGTGCAAGAAGGCACCAGTTATAAAGTGGAACCCACATCTCGTTTCTGCCTTTGCAGGGAAAGGAGTGAACTATCTTCACATCAGGTGGCCTTCCATTAGGGTCTACTGGGGGAACAGGAAAAGTCATAGACACACTGCCCATGAGGGTGTCAGGTGAGGGGTTTCAAGTCCCATGACCCTCATCACCTGCACTGATATTGGAGCATGGTACCTCCTCATGACCTTTTTTTCCAAGGGAGAGCTACATTTATAGGGTTGAGTCATGAGTTACATGCCAGGATGCCTCTTGCAAGCTTCACCATCTCTGAGACATCTCTCACGTTTAATGTCTTTGACATCACAGTCTTTAACAAGTTATCTAGCACTAAATCATGCACTATGTAATATTGTTCTCTAATTCATTTATATCAGCCTTGCTACCTCTCCTGCACCATTTCCCAACAGCCCTACAGGCCACTCTCTTTCCTTAGTCTCAATGGTCACCACTCTCACACCTCCCTGTCCTTCCATGCACACCCTTTCTTGCTGGAATGCCCTCCTTTTTCTCTGTGCATCTCTTGTCTTCACTACCTAGCACATGTCACATATCTGAGGAAGTCTTACATGAACCTATCGACTTGCATGGCCCTTGTCATAATTTCTCCATAAAATTATAATGTGTATCTATATTTCCTGAGACTGTAAGAAAGCCCAAACAATAATGGCAAAACAAGACTAATTGAGAGTTCTGCACATCCAATCAGCCGTGATGCATTAAGAAGGCTAAACGTGAACAGCGGGCACCTGTAAGTTCAGGCTCGCGCAATTCATCTCACTACATAGACAAGTCGCGGGATCACAGCCACTAATACGCTAAATAAATACACTTGGTTTTGCCATGTTCTTTATCTTTTGTTTGCTTGCTTCATTCACAAATACGACAGGGGGCTTCTTGCAGGCTATGTGATGACCAGGTTGTGAAGGTCTCAGCTCTCTGGAAGCTCAGGGACAACAATCACCAGAACAGTAAGGAGACCATCCCAGGATTACGCGACGTAGGTACGCACAACGTACGCCAACGGAGGAGTCATCCCACAGTGTGGAGGGCTTTGGGGAGAAATTAATACTTTAAAGTAGGAGACTGCTACCCAGAGAAGCAGGCAATAGGAACAGCATGTGGCGCAGGTATGGGAAAAGCCAGCCTCCCTGTCCCCAAGCCCGGAGGAGTACAACAGCGCCGCTGTTTCTGGATACAGGGCGTTTTTAGAGTACGGAAGATAGACCTACATGGCAATGGGCAAGACCCGCCCCCTGACGCGACGCGCTGAGAAGTCTAACAACATGCTTAAAGAGGGCCGAGTGACTCACTGGGGGTCTTAGAAAAGCACCCCCTTCCCCATACGAAACAAGACTTTAACCCAGGCATCAACAATTTGTTAAAAATGTGTTCCTCACCATCTCACAATTGTAAAAGCAGTTAGCTTCCCCTTTCGGTATAAGGCACACAAATCTCTGCTTTATCGAGGTTTAGAAGCAGTGTGCCCGTTAAAGAAAGCATTGGTCCATTCTGTCCAAATATCACCAACAGAAAAGGAAAAATCATCAGGGAAACAGGCTATCATTTGAAGAAGGAAGGAGGTGAGTGTCCTGTGAAATGACACTAAGGGGGAAATTACATAATAAGTCTGCCTGCATTTAGTCTTCATTCAAGAGATATGACTGTCAAAAGGGTTTGAAAGGGCGTACCAGAAATGGGGAGGAGGCCCTAACACTGTAAAGGGGGATATTGTGAAGATTGTTTCAGGTGGATTGCTTCTGATGAAGAACATGTTTGGTTCAGTTGGTCAGCTTTTCTTCCAAAAACTCCATATGAGGGGTGGGACCGCTCAAGTCAAGATGTTTTTACCATGAAAGCAGAAGCAATTCTACTTAGGAATGTTCAGTGAGGGGCCTGCCGGACAGGTATTGAGTTCAGTGGCTGACGTCATAAACAGGTGTTTGGTGGAAGATGGGTCTTCTGGAAGCTGGAGAAAGTAAGGTAATAGATTCTCCCAACATAGACTTGTTGGTACTTTGATTTTAGCCCCATGAGACTTCTGAGCTGTTTATTTTTAAGGTAAGAAGTGTGTGTTGTTTTAGGTGGTGAAGTTAGAGGGAATTTATTGTAGCAGTTAATATAATAGGAAGCTAATGCAGAGATAGAACCCAATAGATCATATAAACTAAAAACAGCTGCTTCTTTGACTTAAAATCCTTTTCCTATTTCAAGGAGCAGATAACTTTATGAAGTCTTAGACTGCAAAATGTAACCAGATTCCTTCTTCCATTGTTATCACCTGATCTACCACGTTTCCCTTTTCGATCAAAACATGAAGAGATCTACCATGCATCAGGAATTCACATCCATGAGTCTACCTTCCCTAGAGAAAATGAGATGACAATGATATCATAGCTAAATGTTTAAAATTTCTCTTAGGTATTTCCTATTTCTTCCATCCCATTTCTTTTGTTCTAATGAATTTGTGATGGATTTTTAAGTAAAGTTATGATCAAAGCAAAAAAAATTAATCAAAGTATAAAATATGTAAAGTAAACTCTTCTTTTCTTTGTAGAGTGAATATATATACTAATCCAGCTACCAAAGAAATCAAGACCTAGAACTAGAATAAACAGCACCTCAAAAGTCCTTACTAATCCCCAACTCAATATTTTGACTCTTAATGCAAAAAAAAAAAAAAGTCCTTCTTGGACCTCTTCCAATGATCTACCCTAAAGAAAACCATAATTCTTATTCCTTTCACTATATTTTGCCTTTTATTGGCTTCATAGAAACGAAATTGAGTACATAGCTCTTTGCCTTTTGTTTTCTGGGCCTACTATATGTTTCTGAGATTTACCCGTGATTTCTGCGTCACAGCCTTTCATTTTCATTGTCTTATAATACACCATTGTATGTGTGTACCATAATTAATTAAATTATGCCATTGTTAATAGGCATTTGGGTAATTTCCCATTTGGAGCCATTCTGAGAAGGCCTATGAATATATCTTTTCATGAACACATGCACATATTCCTGATGGGTGTATAGCAAAAAGTGGAATTGGCCATGGGCTATAGATGCAGCTAGCTTTAGTGGATACTGCCAAACAGTCTTACTAAGTGGTTTCACCAATTTAAATTCTCACCAGCCATGACTGATGTTTTGTTGTTGTGCATTCTTGCTAACACTTGTACTAGTTTTGTTTGTTTGTTTGTTTGTTTCTAAAAATTAATCACTCTAGAGCAGTGTTCCCAACCTTTTTGTTCCTTAACCTTTCTAAAATTTTTATGTCCCCCCTATGTAACATACATAATTTTTAACATTAAAAAATTGATTTGTTCACTTAATAAACATAAATGATAGGTTCTAGGAAGAAATCACTATGAAATTGTTAACAAAACACAGTAAGTAAAATTTCAAAACATATAATGAAAAACAAATTTAAATTCCAAATAATTTTAATACAGATTTTTCTATATTAATTTATTATTTTAATTTAGTGTGATCCTTGCGCTTGATGCTTGCTGCACAGAGATTTTATATTAGGTTCCAATTTGGTTAGCTTTAGTCTCAAGTCTCCACGTTGTGTTATATCCAGCCGATTTCTTTTTTTTACCAGTAAATCATTTACAGCACTAAATCCACATTCAGCTAAAAATGAAGATGGAAACGGTAGCAATAGTTTTCTTGCACATTTGGTTGAATTTGGGTATTTGATTTCTGTTTCCTTACAAAGTCATGCCATCGCTCCTTTGATATTAAATAAAGCTTTAACTGACTCATCATTTTGCAATTCTGCGAGTTCTTCTTGATACTGCATATTTGATATATCAGACAAATCCACTAACATTGGCTGCATCATCCATGTTGGGAAATCAATTTGTTTTAAATCAGAAAATCTTTCTTTTAAATCAGCCGATAGAATATTCAAATGATTGACAATAACAAGTAAAGCAGTATCAGTTACTTCACATTTTTGGAGCCAATGAAACTGTTTAAAGTTTTTGTTGTTAACATGTTTCTGACATAACTCAATATTGGTAATGAAACCAAATATCTTTGCTTTTGCATCCACAAGAGTTTTATTTGTTCCTTGAAGTTGCTTATTTAATATATTTAGTTTTTCAAAGATATTGGCTAAATAACTCACAAATGCTTTACCATCTATTGTTAACAGATACTTCATTTCAGGTTTGTCGCTTAAAAAATCACTAAGAGTATCAAACAGTTCCATAAATCTTTTCAAACAGTTTTCTTTAGATAGCCATCTTCAGTATGAAGTAAAAGTCTCACATGGTCTTCATTTTGTTCTTCACAAAATAGCTTGAAAAGACGCTCACATTTGGCACTAGCTTTAATAGCATTAACACACTTTATTACTGTATGTAATACTTCATTCAGAACAGGCGAGATGTTTTTAGCTACCAAGATTTCCCTATGAATAACACAATGCACAAGAATCATTTCTGGATTCGCATCTTTCATCAATTTTAAGCAGCCATTTTTCTTGCCCATCATATTGGGAGCACCATCTGCAGCACAAGATGTTATATTTTTCATTGGTATATCATTGACATCTAAGTAGTTTTTTAGCTTATTATATATATCTTTGGAGGTAGTGGTGCTTTCTAATCTTTTACAGAACAACATTTCTTCAGCAAAATGTCCTTTATCAATATATCTTACATAAGTTATCAATACTGCCTCACTGTCTCTCAAAGTTGATTCATCCATTTGCAAGGAGAATTTTCTTGTTTTCAGCTTTTCAATAAGTTGTTTTTCAATATCCTCACTCATTTCATCTATTCTTCTGCTAACAGTATTGTCACTGAGTGGCATAACTTTTACATCTTTGTCATCTTTTTCAAGAACCGTTTTAAGAAATGCTGATATTGATGGTTTTATTAAATTCTCTCCTATAGTGTGATTTTCTCCAGTTTTAGTGATGAATAAAGAAATTTGATAACTAGCCTCAAGAACACGATTATTAGTTGAAGTATGAGCAGTAAATAGAGACTTTAATGTTGTTCTTTTTTCAAAATTTTTCTTTAAAGTTTTAAAGTAACTCAAATCTGAATTAATATGAGCACTATGTTTCGCCTTCAAATGCGCCTCAAGACGACCTCGTTTCATTGATTCGTTGGTCAAGCATTGCTGGCATAAAAGACAAAAAGGAATCTGCTCATCGTGAACTGCGGGTATGAACCCAAGTTTTAAATATTCCTTCGGATATTGACGAGTTTTTTTCTTGCTTGCACCACTCATTTTACTATGGGCAATAAGAAATAAAAATAAGATCAATTAAAAACTAATATTAAAATATGTGTTAAAATATATTCAATGTGACATAAAGTAAACGTATACTAAAAATTCATATTTATTTAAATGTATATAACACATTTACTACACTACCACCGCAAATCAAAAGGTATCTATATTTTTTCCACTTGACAAAATTTTCTGGAAAGTTATGCTTCTAAAATTAAAATTGTCGTGCATGCACTATTATAGCCCCAAAAATATTTATAAAATATTAGTGCTTTCTAGCCCCAATGCAAGAAGTACTTAATAAAGAGTTTAATATTGATAAAAATAAAATCAAATACTTACCAATTATATCTATACAATATATATATGTATATTTATTAAATCAACGAGCTTTTACAGCAGTTTTGACTGACATTTATTTCAAATTAACACCAACTGAATGATGTGAAACACTACAGAAGTTGCGATGGGCCAATTAGGTGATAATAACTGCGTTGTTTAGCGAGTATTTAAAACGCCTGGGGTTCCCCGGGGCAGAGGCACGCTCCGCGGTGAACCCAGGACGAAGTTTACTTGACTTGACGACGCCAATCACCCAGTTGATATTTTGGTCTCGTCAAACGAAATTATACTTAATAATTATTTACCGCAATTATTTAAGAATTGCATTTTTTGTTAAATTTGGCACCGATATCTAGTATTGCATTTAAATGGCCCGGGGCGAAAGAGTTAAAGTCGTGTGGAGTCCATTTTCAAATTGCCCCCCTTAACTATCGAATTGCCCCCCTGTGGGGCGTGGGCCCCTCGTTGGGAAACACCGGGCTAGAGTGTATGAAGTAGTATCACATTGGGGTTTAATTTGCATTTCCCTGATGACTAATAATGTTGAACAACTTTTCATTTGTTTATTAGCCATTGAATATGCTTGGGAAAGCCTTGTTTAAACCTTCTGTTATTGGGATGTGTACATTTTTCTTGCTGATTTGTGAGGATTCATTTACGTCCTGGATTTCAGAAATTTGTCAGATTGATGTATCACTTATATTTTCTCCTATTCTTTGGCTTTTTCATTTGCTTAATGGTGTCTTGATGAATAGAAGTTCTTAAAATCATTAAGGCCTAATTTTTAAATGTTTTCCTTTATGGCTATTGGTTTTCCTGTCCTGTTTAAGGAGGCTGCCTACCTGCAGGTCCTGTAGATGTGTTTCCTTGTTAAATTCTAAGAGCTTTATTGTTTTGCCTCTACTTTTTAAATAGGTTTTCTTTCGTAGAGCATTTAGGTTCACAGCAAAATTGAGAGGAAGATCTAGAGATTTCCCATATACCCCGGCTCCTGAACATGCACAACCACTCCCATTCCCAAGGCAGTTTTTTTTTTTTTTTAAACTAGCCTTTGCCTTCTAATTATTAAGTTGTTGTAAAAGTTCTTTTGATATTCTGGATGCCAAAAATTTCTCAGATATGGGTCCAACATAAAATCTGGTTCCAGTCTTTTAGCAGAATATTTTCTTCCAGTTAGATATTTTCTATTTTTTAATGGTTTATTTGATCAGCAGAAATTTTTAATTTTGATGAAATTCATTTTCTAACTTGTTCTCTTTTATGGTTTCTGCTTTTTGCATCCTACCTAAGAATTTGTCCTACTTCACGGTTAAAGGAACCTTTTCTCTATATTTTCCTCTAGACATTTTATGTTTAGGTATATGACCCATTTTGAGGTAATTTCAATGTACGGTATGGAGTAAAGATTAATGTAGATTTTTTTCACATGGGTAGGCAGCACCATTTGTTGAAAAGACTATCCATTTTCCATTGAGTTGTCTTGGTACCTTCATCATACATCATTTGCCCATGAATGTGTGGATCTCTTTCAGGATCTAGTTTCTTCATCCATCCTTACACAATTACCATACTGCTTTAATTAGTGTGATTTTATAATCAGTCTTGAAATCAGGGTACAATAAGTCCTTCAACTGTGTTCCTTTATTTTCCAAATTGCAACAGCTATTCTGATTTCCTTGCCTTTCATCATAAGTTTTAGAATTAGCTTGTCGGTTTTTACAAAATCCTACAGAGATTTTGATTGTGATTGCTTTGGATCTGTAGATAAATTTAGGGAGAATTAATATTTTTACAATATTATATCTGCCAGTCAATGAACATAGGGAGTTTGCCATTTACTTAGATCTTCAACTTAAATCAGCAACACTTTGTGAGAATTCTCCATGTATAACTCTTGCATGTAATTTATTAAATTTATACCTATCTAGTTTATATTTTGGTGCTACTCTGCAGTTGATTGTGTGTGTGTGTGTGTGTGTGTGTGTGTGTGTGTGTGACAGAGAGATAGAGAGATAGGGACAGACAGGAAGGGAGAGAGATGAGAAGCATCAATTCTTTATTACGGCACCTTAGTTGTTCATTGACTGCTTTCCCACACGTGTCTTGACCAGGGGGCTAACAGCAGAGCGAGTGATCCCTTGCTCAAGTCAGTGATCTTAGGCTCAAGCCAGCAACCTTGAGCTTCAAGCCAGTGAGCTTTAGGCTCAGGCCAGCAACCATGGGATCATGTCTATGATCTCATGCTCAAGCCAGCGACCCCACACTCAAGCCGGATGAGCCCACACTCAAGCTGGCAACCTTGGGGTTTCAAACTTGGGTCTTCCGTGTCCTAGTCCAATGCTCTATCACTGTGCCACCACCTGGTCAGGCACTGCAATTGATTTTTATTTATTGATCTTACGTTCTGCAGCCTTGCTAAGTTTACTGATTAGTTCTAGGATCTGTGTTATATATTCTTTATTATTTTCTATTTACCTGATCATGTCACTATGAATAGAGACTAGTTTTACTTTTGTTTCTAGATTATGTGCTTCTTAAAAAAATTTTCTCTTCCTTTATTGGGCTGGCTAGGACTTTGAGGGGATGTTAAATAGGACTAATAAAATGGATAGCTTTGCTTTCTTCCCAAAAGGCAAAAACATTCAGTCTTTCACCATTAGATACAGTGTTAAGTACAGATTTTTCAAAGATACTCATTATCAGGTTGAAGTTTCCTTTTAGAACTACTGTGCTGATAATTTTTATCCTAAAGGGCTGTTATATCTAAAATTGTATCAAATCTTTTTTCTGTATTTATTGAGATAATCCTACAGTTTTCACATTTATCTATTAATAGGGTGAATTACATTGATAAATTTTAAATGTTAAACCTTGTATTTCTGGGATAAAGTCCACTTAGTCATGATATATTATTGTATTAGTCAGGGTTGGATCAGAGGGAAAGAGCCATTGGAAATCAGATTGACTATGGGATTTATTATGAAAGTTTAACTATGTAATTGTTGGGACAATGAAATATTTTGTGTATAGCTCTGACTTCCTTCTTTCGTGCTGGGAATAGCCCAAGCATCGGAGAATCTGAAGGAGGAGATTCACTATGAGCTGCAAGAGGCATGGACTGGCGGCTGCCCCAGGAGTTGCACGTGCTGGCCAAGGATTCAGAGAACCTGAAGGAGAAAATCTGGAGGGTGTTGGAAAAACTGTATGCTCAGCTGCTGCTTCCAGAACTGCACACTCTGGTCCTGAACTCAGACAAGTCATCAGATCCAGTAAGAACTGAAGGAGCTTAAGGGACCAGCAACGTTCCCAGGTTCACAGGGTGAGCTAGCAGAACAGCAACCATGTGTGTGCACAGCAACACCTCCCAGTGTGCCCAAATCAACCTTCCATGCGGAAAAGCAACATGGCGGCAGGTCTGCCTCTCTCCCAGATCTCCTGTAAAACGTCTCTCTGAGCCAATGCTAAGGTAAACTTAGGAAGGGTTAAGAATTCTGAAAACTCAGTTCTAATCACAAAAGCTCTGCTCATTTTTCAGACATTTTTTTCCTTTGGTGCTTCAGTTTAGATAACTTCTATTGATATGTGGACAAATGTGCCAATCTTCTGCAGAATTGAATCTACTATTAACTCCACACTGTACATTTCTCATTTAGGACATTGTGTTTTTCATCTCTAAAAGTTCCATTTGTTTCTTTTATTTCTCTCCTTATTGTATCAATGTTTTTCTTTTGAGCATGATTATAGTAGCCCCTTGAAGTCTCTGTCTGCTTGCTCCATCCTCTCTGTCATATCTGAGTCAGTTTCTATTGAGCAATTTTTTTTTCCGGTTATGAGTATCATTTTCTTGGTTGTCTGTATGGCTAATAATTTTTCTTAGATGCTGAATAGTATGAATTATACACTATTAAGCGCTAGATTTTATTAAATCTATTTAAATACTGTTTTGGGAGGATGTTAAATTAACTGAAAATTACTTCAAAGAATTTTTTAAAGACATTTTATGGTAAGTCTAGAGCAGGGTAAACCTTTTCTATGAAAACCTGGGTAGTAAATATTTTAAGCTTTGCTGATCAGATGCGATCTCTTGTATATTCTATAACTTTCTCCTTCTCTTCCCTCTTTTTTCCTTCTTTTTACAAATTTTTTAAGATGTAAAAACATTCTTTTTTAGAAAAAAAAAAAAGGCCATGGACTGGATTTGACCCTTGGACCATTCTTCATCAATCCCTGATATAGAATATCCTTTATTCCAGGATTGGTTTAGCGTCACTACCAAAGTGTGACCTTGTTGGGATCTTCAAAGAAGATGCCTCGCAAACCTTTGTGAAACTTAGGAACTTTTCAGCAAATAGCTCATGAGTTGCTGTTTGGCCTCGTGTGTACTGTGGTTTTCAACAACAGATTTACTGGACCTCTATGAAAATTTCTGGAATCTTTCTCTATGCAGCTCTGTCCTCTCTAACCACCTCAATCCCCGGAGCTCTGATCTGTATTTTCTCAACTTACTGAGATGGCCATCCTTTTCCTGGGATCTCCTCACTTCCCCCAGTACTTCCAGGAAGAAAGTCGGGGCAGTCATATGGTTCCCTCCATTTACATCCCTTCTCTAATGGGCCATAGTCCTGCACACTCCCAAGACTATTGTGCTCTGTATTTCCCGCACACTTTTCAAGTTGTTTCAGTGGGTGGTGTATTTGGATCCAGGTGGCCCAACATGTCGTGAACTGCAGCTTCTCCACCACAAACACATTAACACTTCTAATTTTTCTTGAAAACAAAATATAAACTGTGAACACTGGTGTTTCAAAATCTCTCAGATTTTTCCTTTCTTCTCTATTCTTTCTGCTGTTATACAAAAAAACCAGGCTGGTACACCCTCATCCTTACATTATTGCAAAACTGGATTATAAAATCTTTGAATCCAATGATTATGTATTATATATGTGTTCCTGAGCAGGTCCCTGCTATTTCTTCATTCAGGTAAATATAGACTTTTATTTTTAATATATACTATATTTTCCTGTATCGGGTTATCAAAATACCAAACACCGCAAGTCAAAGAAGGAAACATGCAAGATTTTAAAAAACAAAACAGGTGGGGTAGTATGAAAACAATATTTATAATAAAAGTGAGAGGTAGCGTTTGCTGAACCAGGCATAATACTAAGCATGTTATCTACTTTATCTCATTTAATCCCCACATCATTTTTTATGGCATAAAATATTTTAATTTCCACTTCATAGGTGAGAAGATGAAACTGTAGCATTCATTCTCCCTGAAACATCATGAGAGTGGTAACTCTCAGTTCACAACTTTGATTTCATTCATCAAGAGACTAGACTTCTAACCAGGACACCTACTGTGACTTTGCAGATAATGTAGCTTGGTGAATAAAAGCATAAGCTAAATCCTAGCTCCGTCACGAACCATGGACAAGACCTTGGTAACGGATCCTCTCAGTAGCCCGGTTTCCCAAGTGATAACGAAGAATGGACATGTTCTCCGTGCTCACGTGCTCGTGCCGGCAAATTCATTTTTTCACCTGGACGGATCAGTTCCAGTAACAGCAATGGCAGCTCTGAGAAGATGTGGAATTATGCAAAACTCTGGCAGAATGTCATGAAAACATTCTAGGAAAGCAGCCTAGCTTGTCTAATGACCTATCATCTTGGGCAGCTGGCCTCCTGGTCTCAGTGTCTTTCCAGTTTCAAATAAAACAAATTTAGTAAATTCCACCTCACTCCCTGTGGATTGTTTATCATGAAATAGCTTCCATTTCAGCCCCGACTGGCATTCTTAGGAGGGAGCAGTGTTCTGCAATTTGGAGACTGTGTGAGGAATGAGGTCCCGATCTGTAGATGCAGGAAAGGAAAGCCATTGTGACAATGCCTGTCTATCCTTCAGCTCACTTCAAGTCATTGCCTTAAAGCACAGCATCTTGGAATATAATAATTCTGCCTACTCTAGCTTTAAAGGTGAATTTTGCAATTTTTGAAAAGGTCCTTAGAATCACATTGCAGAATTAAAGGGTGTATTATAATTATCAATATCAATAGTAATAAAAGTTTATTAAAGATCATTAAAATGAAAGGGGATGGCTCTAGATCCCATCAATCTGAATTGACTCCCTCCTCTTGTGTTAATTAGAAAACTCAAATAATGGTTCTGTGGGGGAGTACAGGGAAAATTTAATTATGAAAGTTTAATGGGCCACTATCTACTTCCTGCCAGATTAAAAACTGATGATTTACACAATTTTAGCTACTACCACAGGCTTTTCTAACAAAACATGTTGCAGTCTAGTATAAAAGTTTACTGAGAGCTTTCTCCTATTTTAAAACAATGCCACCAAAAGCCACATTAGCATGCTTCTTTTAAAAATATGCCACTATAGAAAGAATATATTTTGTGCCTACTAATGCTTACAACCCTAAAATAAGTAGCAATCAGAAAAATGTGAAAAATATTTTCCCACAAATATTACTTGAAAATAAAATTATATCTGTTATTCTGTAAGAATTGGAAAAAGGTGGGGAGGACATGTTATAGGGAAATAGATTTTAAGCTACTGAGAAATGAAAATGTCTTACTGTTTCTGTCCCATTTTTTTTCTCAAGTCTCCATGACACAGTCACCCCCTCGATCCCGGGCTGCCTGCTACCAACACAGCATGATAGAATTATATGGAAAACATGGGATTGGAAGGATATGGACACAAAGAAAAGAAGTGCATCACACAGAAGAGGAGCTGAGAAAAAGAAATAGGAAGCAGCTCATTCTTACTAAGACTTACTTTTTCAATGATGCAAAATGGGGTCATTGAGAAGTTGGTTTTTTAATCTGGCTTAGAAAATATAGGCTATCCAGAATACTTACATGAAATGTGTGCTCTTGAGTTTTATGATGAATATAGGACTGTCAGCGAGCTCTCTAGATGGACACTGTCCAGTACAGTAGCCACGAGTCACATGTGGCCCTGAGCACTTGAGAAGTTGCTAGTCCAACCTGAGATGTGCTGAGTGAGTATCAAATATACACCAGGTTTTGGAGACTTGGTATTCTTAAAAGGTTATAAAACACCCAATAATTTTATGTTGATTACATGTTGAACTGATTCACTTTTTGGGTTAAATAAGATATATTATTTAAATTAATTCACTTTTTTCTTTAACTTTTAAAATGTGCCCAGTAGAAAACTTAAAGTTAAATATGTGGCTCGTATGCTATTCCCATTGCCTCTTTAGATACCTGATAATAAAACTCAGGGGAAAACAATGGATACTCCGATGAAACTCGATGCCTTGGAGGATAATTTTAGGGATCATCTGGGTTGACTTTTGAGAAAGGGGAGAGTGAGGTACAGCTCAATAACAGCAAAAAAGGGCAGAGAAGAGGGTACCTGGGAGGGTTAGCCTAGCTCAAAGCTAGAGAGGTCATAACAGGTTTCTAAGAAGAGGCCACCACACCCCTTCACATCTTTACCCATGTTAAAGGAGAGGGAGACACAGAGAAAGACAGAGACAGGACTGGAGAAAGTATACAATGTAAATAAGACAGGTGAGTCTCACCTGTCTTCTACGACACTTTTGACCATGTCCTCCAGAGTGGGTGAATGAGAAAGAGACATAGGGGCCTCATGTTTCTTCTGTCTCAGTGCTTTGAGCCTCCCACGGTATGGCAGTCACTCATATTCTGTGCTATTCAAGGGCTTAAAGCATACTTCCTGAACTAACTTATTTGCCTTCTGCCATACATTTAGAAATATCAATTCTTTCAACACTGGAGAAAGCAATGGTAGTGTTGGACATATATAGACACTCTATACCTGCTTGTAAGATTTTTGGTGCTATATAAGACTTTTTAAAGGGTCATTTTGACTACACATAAGTTCTGCCACCCATAATGACCTCCCAATGTGAAAGAAAGAAGTCCTCAAATGAACGAATAACCAGGCAAGTCAGTCACTTGAATAAAAACTACTATATGTTCACACAAGTTCTACAAAATTAAATAGTTCAATGGAAAATATAAAAATACCCACCCCCCAATTAGAAAGACACAGTTGAATATATAACTGTGCTTGGCCTGAAGAGAATTATTTTAATGCATAGGAACAATATATAAAGTCTCAAAGGGAAACAAAGATAAATTTGACCAAATAAAAACTTAAAGCTTTTTTGTGTCAAATAATTGGAAATAAAATTCACATAGCTAAAATGGGGAAATTGTTATAAATATTACTGAGAAGTTACTATCTTTAAAATCTAAAAAGCTGTTACAAACAAGTAAGAAAAACACCAATTCCAGTTATTAAATGAGATATAAACTGATAATCCATAGAAACAAAAGTACCCCAGCCCATAAGCATCTTGAAATTGTGTAATCAAATACATTAAATAATAAGAAAATACCATTATTTGTAATAAAAAATTATTACTATATTCTTAAGGAAATGGTAATGCTTCAGGAAGCTATTATATGTTCAATGGATAAAAGGTTACAGACTATTTAAAGTTATATTTTCAAATTATTTTTAAGAATAGGAAAAGTGCTATAAATGAAAAACAGGCTCCTAGATTATCTAAACTATATGATCCAGTTCTGTAAATATACATATATATATAGACATACACAATCTCATTGGAATAAGAGTTGAACAATAAAAATAAAATGCTAATGAAGGCAATAATGCTGTTATGCAATTACAAATCATTTTTATTTATACCCGTCTATCTTGCAAATTTCCTGGAGTGCATTTGTGCTTTTAGTCTACAAAATTATCTTAGAGAAATATACAAAAAACTAAGTCTAACTAATGATTCTAGCAGCATCGAGTTACAATTTTTTTTTCCATTAAATTAACAATGAGTAAGAACAGCGGAGATGCAGTGACTGAGGGTGAGAATGTGGAAGATGACCATGGCTCAAGAGCTGTCCATACAGGATGGCTACTTTCAGGAATTTATGTTAAGGACTCAACCTGGCATGGGAATTCAGGATTGTTAGCAAAGATTCATTGGATCAAGATGCTCATTGTATACAATTAGAGTACAGCACTGGAAACAACCCAAACATCCAACAGTGGTGGGATAAGTATATGAGATTCAACCATTCAATCATCTATTCAGTAGTTTTTAAGAAAAGGTATTTTGAACATGCTTTTCTTTTATGTTATTATTATTTTTAAAGTGCTTTTAGTGGCATGAGACATATTCACAACATTCCACTGAGCACAAATTAGAATGCAAAAATATAATCCCATTATACAAAGAAGGGCTATTTTATCCTGCCACAAGACTGAAGGGATCATGGCAAAAGGATAATAGCAGTTGTCTCTGATTTGTGATATGGTCAGCTAGAAATTGTTCTCATTAAGGTTAACTTGAACTTTTTTCTTTATCATTCTCTGTGTTGTCTGAATCAGGAAAGATTTCTAAAACTAGCTCTGACCCTCAAGAGCTGCATTTAGTCAGCTCTCTCTGCTGCTCCTCAGAGCTTGTGCATTGGGGTTCCAGAACTGAAGACTCCATGGGCTGTTCTAAGAGAAGAAAGACTCATTTCTGGTAGGGGCAGCTGCAAGAAGAAGCAGCATTTGCTACTGGGGAAGGAAGCCTTGGCTAGAGCCATGACTTGCTTCTCATTTCAGAGAGCAATGCATGAAGTCTCCATGCAGGGAGATCACTCAACCTCTCCATCCTCCTTATAGGGAGTGATAGCATTCAAACGAAGAGGGTCAGCAGTCTTTGTCTACTCCACTTGTCCCCCTAGGGAAGAGTGAAGACTCTAGACTTTTCATTATAATCCTCTCTGAGGGAAGGGCAAATATTTCTCTTTCTGAAATCTGGTGGGACTTGAAGCCCACTCTGGGTGGAGCTTACAGATCATCAGTCATAGGTAGGCTGGTGGCCCTTAGATTCCCAGACGGAATTGTGTCACCTGGAGAATGAGGTTAAACAGAGGGAAAAGGCACAAGTTTTAAATGCTTGTTAATTTTAAATGTCCTTTTTTTATGAGCACTGGGTCATTTGGATTATATAAACCAGTGATGTTTAAAATGCTTTTGTCCTACACCCCACTAGCAGCAGTGTATTGGGCAACTCTCATATATAAAAATTTCTATTAAAATATAATATACTACTCTAACACACTAATAGTACGTTTACCATAAAACATACAAATATATAGTGTACACATAAAACCCACATAAAAGAGAATTTAAAAAGGGATAAGATAAAAATGAAATCAATAAATTAAAATATAATTTAAAAATTGTATTTATCTTTTACTTTATGTATTATTTATTTTTAATATAATGAACATAGTATAATATGAGCTGTGGTTCAATAAACTTCATTAGTTTGAAAAGTTCTTCATTAATACTTTGTCATGTAATGATGTGAAGGTCTGGCTTTAAGGTCTTAACTTTATCTCAGAGTTTTAAGGACTGTCAATGCCGGGAAAGAGGTATCTTACAAAGATAGATCCAAATGGAAGAAGTTCATCCTTGGCTCATCTTACTAAATCATGATACTCATTTTTCAATCCCAAACTCCAATTATGCAAAGGTATTTATTGTTGGCAGGACTGTCAGGAAACAGACACTCTCACACATTGCTGGTGGGAGTGTAAACTGGTACAACACTTATGAAGTTAATTTGGCAGCTACTTTCAAAATTGCAAAGACATGCACTTTTTAATCCATTCAACCTTCTAAAAATTAATCTGATGGCCATACTAGCACATGTTAAAGATGGCATGCAAACCAAGTTATGTAATACGTGTCGTTTGCAAAATCAAAAGACTGGAGGCAACATAAATGTCTTATCACTTGGGGCTGGTGAATCAAGCTGATATAGCTGTAAAAAGGAAGATTGTGCAGTCACGAAAAAAAATGTGAAAACTCTCTGGACCGATATGAAACTATCTCCATGACATCGCGAATCAAAATTTAGGTGCGGCCCTGGCCGGTTGGCTCAATGGTAGAGCATCGGCCTGGCGTGCAGGAGTCCCGGGTTCGATTCCCGGCCAGGGCACACAGGAGAAGCACCCATCTGCTTCTCCACCCCTCCCTCTCTCCTTCCTCTCTGTCTCTCTCTTCCCCTCCCACAGCCAAGGCTCCATTGGAGCAAAGTTGGCCCGGGCGCTGAGGATGGCTCTATGGCCTCTGCCTCAGGCGCTAGAATGGCTCTGGTTGCAACAGAGCGACTCCCGGGAGGGGCAGCGCATCGCCCCCTGGTGGGCATGCCGGGTGGATCTCCATCGGGTGCATGCGGGAGTCTGTCTGACTGCCTCCCTGTTTCCAACTTCAGAGGAATATAAAAAGGAAAAAAAAATTAGGTGCAAAATATGTATAGGGTGATGTGGTTTTTACGATAAAGGAGTAAAGTGAGGAATATGGAGCTAGCCTAGTTGTGTAGACACAGATGTCTCTGGGAGGCTCCATGCAAGTTGGTGCCTCCAACTATCTCCAAGATGAGCACTGAATATTGGAAACAAGAATGGCAGGATAACTTTTCATACGTCATGCTCTTCCGTGTTTTGGGGTTTGTACAAATGTGAAGGTATTACCTGTTGAAATCTTTTTACTAAGTCATTAAAGGACTCATTTTTCTAAAATTAACCACATTGCAAACATCCTATAGCATATAAACTGCAATATATTACAGCTAGGAAGTAGGGAGGTAAGGGTTGACCCATCTTTCACTTTATACCTTTTCTATTCTTCTCTTAGGCTGTACGTCACTTCCAGACCAAAGGTGTGGGCAGTGTCAATCCTGATGTTAAAGATCAGTAAAGCTTTTTTACAATTTATATATAAATTAAGTATAAATAAAAGTGGTATTATTATTATTTATTGTTTCTAAAGGACTGACTGTAGATCTGTCAAAAGTCATGGTACCACTGAAAACAGAGCCAGCCATTAGCATAAACTTGGAGGTAAGAATTTATAAACGTGTCCTGCATATTAACGGTAGACAACATTTCCCACAACAAATTCTCTGTAGCAAAAGCTAGAGACCAAATTCGTGGGAGGGAAACAGATACCCCAGAAGTCTTGTGCCACCATGAATCCTGGGCTGCATTCAGGTCACTTGGGATATTGCAATGAAATCATGAGTTTCAATTAATTGTTTGAACATTAGAAATATTTTCCTTTAAAACAAAGAGACATGTTTGCAAAGGACAGCAAAGGAGACACCCCAAAGCAAAACAAGGAAATAGAACAACTCGGTTTATGCTACTGTGTTTTCTAGTGAGGTCCCAATGTTCCAAATGGAAGAATCTGGCACTGTGAATCCAGGGCTGGCTGTCAGTTCTAATTTAGGTAGATGTGGACAGTTGCCCACAGTAGCTCTCTGGCCTGAAGCCGTCTATCTGACTTCTAGACACCACTGTATCAACAGCGTGTCCTTGAACATTTCAGGTGTGGAGCAAATTAGTGGTTCTTGCCAGAGATAAGATAACTAGAGACTGAGACACCAGGCAGGTGGAGGCACGTGCTGACAGTAGATATTAGAACATACCGGCAGTCTTATTTTATAAGGTCAATGAGTCCAAAGATGGAGAAGGAGCGCAGAATAGTTATACCTGAACACTTAGTAAACACAGTGTGAGGGGCTTTATTCAAATCACTTCAATATTTTCTAGGAATAGGAATGAATACTACTAATAGCAAGAGAGTAAAAATTTAGGAAAAATTGTCAAGTATGAATCACAGGACAGATGCTCTGCCTTCTGTATTTCTATTTGCAGATTTTAAATTGATACCAGACTGATACTTCTCATTTTATACGTATGATAAAGCTTAGTCATCCTCCAAGAATCATCTAAACTTAGCCTTTTTACTGTAGTCTTCCTCAAATTTATCAATTCTCACTCCAGTTCCTAGGGATGCAGAATTAATGGCTCCCTCTCTTGTTTCAATAGCACTTTGGGGACACCTCTATTCTTGCTCAGAGGTGTTCTTTCCAGTCACTGCTGAGAGAGGGTAGTCTGGGGCATTTAGACAATCCTTAGGCCACCAGGGATGAGTGCGATTTATTTTTAAGCCTGAATTTCTAATTCCCCTGGGTCAGAGTAAGTGATTGTTGTCCTCGCATCACAATAGCAGTCAGGCTTCTGTCCTTTGCCAATAGGTCTGTGTATGACTTGGGAAGTGCTTTCAGGCCTGCCCTTCTCTGATTGCTACTGTAGGGGAAGCCTGCTGCATAAACGCAGGCTTCCAGACCACAGAGTTGGCTGTGACTCCACAAGGGCTCTTTATAGCTAAATTTTTGTCTGCACCCACGATTTTGCTGGTTTCTGAGAAACAGTTGACTCCCCTCCATTGCTCTCCACCAAGATCTTTATTGTCTTTCATAACGACTTTGGGCATGGAGTTCTCACACTCTATCCCAAATACAGTAAGTCTCCGCAGGTGGAGCCCTGCATCCTCACAGTGTATTCGCCCTCCCTGGGCAGAACCTTGGGGTTACTGCTCCACAATGACCTACTTCTCCTGGAGTGACACCTCAACAGACCCTGGAGAGGGGGGTGCCAGCATGGAATTCCCATCTACAATGATGCTGGGCAGTGGGCTGGGGTAGGAGAACTGATGGCCATGCTGAAGCTAGCACAGTGATTCTGTCCTAAGAGCAGGTGAGGAGAGGAAGCCCAGTCCTCTGGGCCATGGCCCTCTGGAAGAGGACATCTGTGACACAGAGCTGGGGGTGGGAGGGAGGGATGAGAAACACAGAGCCTGGCTTCTCTGGGGTGAAACCACAGCCTCAGACTGAAAGCTGAGAAAAGCTTCCGTAACAGATGAGGGAACACGGGCAGCTCACGGCTCAGATGCACCAGAGTCTTGTTCCTACTGAGATACAGAGGATTTTCTTGAATAATGTTGCTGACTGTTCTTATATCAATTTCCCAACACTTGAAATACTTTTAAAAAATGTTTTTTTCACTAGATAAATCATTGCTTCGCTGAGGAAAAGGTTGGCCAAGCACCTCACAAAGCCATCCTAAAAATTTCTTGAGAATCACAAGTTATGAAAACCATTACAACAAGAAACAGAAATAACCTTATATAAATTGATATATTTTTAAAGATATTATAGCTATAAATATTATTTAGATACTATAATTGTTATAAGATGCTGCAGTTCACAAGATGTATTAGAATCTCTATTGATAAATTGTTTGGATGGAAGTGGAAAGAAGAAAATTCTATTTAGTTGGATATTTCACTTAGTTATTTGGGGAGCAACTTGGCTATTGGCTACCCAGTTGGAAATATTTTTAAAAATAGAGAGTATTATTTCTAAAATCATTTAAAGACTTAATCAGTCTGTTTATTTCAAAACATAATACTGCCTTAAAAAGAAGCCATAAGTATATTTTACAAATAATAAATCATTTGAGAACCAAAACTAGCAATTATCATTTTAGCATGTTTTTTCAAATTTGACAAAAAGAGTGGTTCTGAGAGAGCTGTTTCACATGTTTGCTGTTTCACTACATCCCTTGAGAACACTTTGGGATCACTGTTTTCCAACCTGCCTAATCCATAAAATTCGCCCTAGGGTTGGAGTCTACATCCTTCTCTGTTGTTGTAGGATGCGCTAGAGAGGATGGGAGGAAGGGATATGAAAGCAATTACATTCTAAAACAATAGCTGATAACAACTCTACAGTTTATTCTAAGTTGCTTATTTTGCAGACTATTTCTACTCATGAATAATGAAGTGGAGAATTGGTGCAATTGTCCATACAAAATATGCCCCAAAGTTCCAAATATTCCTGTATAAGTAATGGCGATGCTAACGCAGTATTGAACTTGGATATCTGCAAATTGCCTCCGTTCTCTAACACACTGAATGAGGAGACTCCACCTGAGAAGAATTAACTGAGGAAGGTATCCTAGAGGTACCTGACAGCTGCTCTTTCCAAGACTAGAAACTGCATCATTAAGGATGATAAATGACAAAGTTGAAGGACAAGAGGTGAAATTGGCAGGTTACCCTGGAATATGGTAATGAAATGTTACAACAGCACTTGGATTGGCTTCAGCAATTCTGTGTGCAGAAATTTCTGACGCATCTGGTGTCAAATTATTGAGTTCCATCTTCAAGGAGTGATGCTGGAAATTTACCTGGCTCTTATTGGCAGTGACAGAGACTTAACAAGAGTCAGTAAATAAACTTATGAAATATATTCTAACGTTGAACAGCACCATTATTTGTGATCTTTTGCAAACCATCAATAAAAGCTCTTTGAAATATACATATATTGATTCTGTCCTAAGAGCGAGTTTGATATATATATTATATACATATATATATTATATAAACAAACTTCTGTGAAAGACTATCCATACTGTAGTAATTGAATTTTTTATCCATTATTTCAGTCAACTGAGCTCTGTTGAAACCTACTTTTATGATCCAGTAGATAACTCCTTATTTCATCTTTGTCATCTCAAGATATGATCAGCATGTCATTAGGCACACTGTGACCCAGTTTCCTTATCTATTAAATGGGGATAATAATAATATCTAATTCCTGAATATTTAATGAGTTAAACATGAAAAGTTTATAGTAAACTCTCAATATTTAAAATATTTTCAATATTTAAAATATTATTGTTCAATAAATTGATTGAAGACACTGAACTCAAACCAAGAGAGAACTCCACATGCCACAACGTCTCTTTTTAGTGAGTAAGAGTCTTATAATCAAAACTATTTGAGTGTACTATTTTTGTCAGTGACAAATCCATGTCACCAGACCCATTGCCAATCAATCCGTTGGTTGGATCAGCACTCAGTCTATCTCCTTGTTGCAAGAAATAAATGAGAACAGTTCTTGTTATGTATATTGCTTAAAATCAAGGCACCCTCTGTATTCTCCTGATGTAATAACCCCAATCCAAACATAAAACAAATTTCATTATGTATGACTTTTCCTCTGTGAATATCAGGCATATTAGAGATATCACTCTCTTTCATAAAGGTTTTGATACCTTTTATGAATTCATTCTTTCTTTTGTTTTGATGAGTGCATTCTATGAGCTAGACAGTGGCCTATATATTAAAGAAATAGATGTATATTATTGCACACAACTCGATCCAGAGATGATAAAAAAGAAAAAAAGAAAATACCACAGAGCTGCCCAGTATTGTGGAGAGAGAGGTGCCATACATGATCCGATAATCTCAACATTTGTCAGAACCAATTGAAGGACTCTAAACCTGGCATATTGATTGGAAATCCCTGCAGTGGGTGTTGTAAAAAGATCTTAGGCCTCTGAGTGCTGACTACTTGTGATTGTACTTCACTAGGTACCAACTAGGAAGTATGTATGCTATGGTGGCCAGGAGTCAAAGGGCGACCATAAAAAAACTCAAGACAAAGTCTTTCAGAAATAAATAGGTTAACCTCTTTATTCGCGTCAACCAAAACACCTAGAAAATGCTGGTCCGTAAAGCGCAAAGTTACCCACATACAATGTCTAGGTGTGCTGACTTTCGGTCTTGAAGAGAATTTAAAGTCCAACAACCAGAACTTCTTCCTCTGCACAATGCCCAATCCCCACTTCATCCTTGCTTAGCTGAACCCATTTCTCTTTCTCTCAGAAGGAAGGGAGCTTGTTTCGTTGTTGCCTAGGGACATATGTGAAGTGTTACTACCAAGAAGAAACTGAAACTCAAAATGGAATAGAATGGCCTATAACACCTACCAGCTGGCACAGAAGCTCATGCTACTATGTGGTCTGTAATGTACTAAAGATAGGAAAAGAGTTCAATGACTGTTAAGGCAAAAAGGCTCAGGGCTTACTTGATAGGTTGTGTTGACCATACACAGTGTCTAAAGGGAATGACCCCCAGAAAAACAGATGTGGTAGCAGATGACAGTTCACTGCTGTGAAGTGACTGACAGGACTCACAGTGCATTCCCACCAACATATTTCATTTCAGGTGAGTAGAGCTCCTAGGAAAGATGTGTGAATTCAGAACGAGCGGTAAATGTCATGATAGACTCTGAAAGTATTTGACTCTCTGTAACGTTTCCACTGAGAATAAAATTTATGTAAGATGGAGTCAGAGGGCTTTTGAAAATTATCTAATTTGTGAGAGGCACACAACTGGGGTTTATAATGGGCACCCACGGCAACATAAAAAGACACACACATACACATACACACTCACAATTGGGGAAGTTTTGCAAGATCCTTAAATAGGAACAAATATATCTAGTCCAGGATGATAAAAGAAAATTTTTATGAATTTAAAATGTTATTATTTAACACTATTTGGGGATTTCTTAATGCTTGAAAATGATTCTATGAATAACATCCAAAAATGTTTTAAAAAAAGAAACCTTGAAAGCCACTGATAACTAATATATGATATTTACATTTATATGTATAGTTTTCATTTATGTCCTTCTAGATGTGAGTTTAAGTCATTAGTTAAATCAATGGCAAAAGAAAGATAATGGGCAATAGAAAGAATGCTTTGTTTTTCCATCACCTTGCGTTCAAGAGTCTAGGCGTTTTTGTCATTAGATGCTCAGATGTGAAATTGTTTTTACTGAGTTATTGATGACCATATCTACACAGAGCCTAAGTAAAATTATAGTGTATTATGGAAGCAATAGCTTCCTTCAATTTTTTGCATTATTGTACTATAAGAGTCACCTAAGCCCATTACAAAGCTGCCATGAATATTGCATTTAGCCTATAAGTCATCTAGGTTTTAACCAAATTAAGTCCATACTACATGACTCAGATTTAGTATCTTCTGAACATAGCAATGTAATCTGCAACCACGGAATTATTATAAGAAAAAAACGAAGACACGGTGTCTTACACACATTGGGCATTCAATAAATATTTGTTAAACTAAGGCTATAACGTGAACCTACTAAAAATCTTTGCAATTTTTCCTCTTATAAATGAATTAAGAGCTACCAATCTATAACACTTTTATCATGTCATCAGCCTTGATATAAGAAATGATATTCCTGAGAATTTAGAGCGCACATTAGAGAGAAGAGAATCGACTAACACATTTGCTAAAAGAATGCTTTTAATCTACACCAGTAGGCAATCAGTTTCTTAATGGTAATCAACATAGGTTAGATGTTCTTCTAAAAAACCATCTGCACTGCCAAGGATTACTCCACAAATATACTCAAATAGACTAAAGCATAAACATTTTGAAACAGTAATGTCAAGTGAATTCAAGGAAAAACAATAATATGTTTTTGAAGTCTAAACAATGAGTTCTACTTTCTCTGAATATTTACACTCTTACTTGACAAGAAGTCTCAGATTCATCAAGCCAATGGTATGAGCATCTAAGGGAATTAACTTCCACCCACAAATGCTTAACTTGAGATAAACCTGACCATTTAACTTAAATGATGTTTTATGCAGATAAATGCCTACTTGCAATCCTCTCCACTAAGGAGAAGGAAGGAAGGGAGGGAGGAAGGAAAGGAAAGGAAAGGAAAGAAACGAAAAGAAAAGAAAAAAGAAAGAGAAGGAAACAAAGAAAGAGAAAGAAAAAGGAAGGAAGGAAGGAAGGAAGGAAGGAAGGAAGGAAGGAAGGAAGGAAGGAAGGAAGGAAGGAAGGAAGGAAGGAAGGAAGGAAGGAGAAAGAAATGAATTTGAATAAAGAAAACTAGGTTAGGCATCTGAATTTCTATATGAATTATTCTACTTAATGCAATTACTTAACCAGGACTTTTAAGAAACCCTCTTTTACAAGGATTTAAAAATGAAATCTGTCCTCTACCTGGGACACTCATTAGGGAGCCTTCCCTGTAGGTAAGGATGAGAAGGAACTGTATTTTTATGTTATGAAAGTTTTAGAAGCTGAATGGATTTTGAGCTCAGATTGGTGATTTTCTCAACCATCAGTTAATTGGTTAGGTTAATAATTAAACTTCTCGTGTTTTTTTAAGAAGGCCAAGATCACCAATGTGTCTATTTTTAATCATATATATATAGTATATATATTTTTTAATTCTATGCATATACACTTACAACCATAAGTTCCTGAAATATTTAAGAGGACTCAGTCAGAAAGGATTGGTTATGTTTGGAAAGTTGTTTTTGTTTTGTTTTCTGAAACAGTCATCCATATTTGCAGATTTTTTCATTGGATGTTTTGTATCCCCATAAATGCTAGGATCTTTTGTTTTAAACTCGCCAACAGAAAGTACTAAAGAGGTTTCTCTCATGAAGTTCCTGTTCAATTTTCTAAATTCTGATGATTAGAACTTTAACCAGTCTCAACTACACAGTAAAAAAAGTTAAGAAATTATCCTAGGTCTGGGCATGTGAAGCATTACAATGCAAAGCCCAAGAATTAAAGTTGAGCCATAAAAGCAGTCGTGTTTTACTTCTATCTCACGTGGGACCTCCTACGTAGGAAGAAACTACTGAGCTATGCAGACGGGAGGGAAAACAAAAAAGAAATGTCCCAATGCTATTCCATAATCAATTAGAGGGGGGAAAAACCAGTCCGTATCAGGTAATAAAATATGGAATTAAGGTAGAGCACTAGCCTCTGGATATATCCTGTAGTAAAGGTTATTTTTCATGATTTATAAGGGTTTTTGTTGTTGTTTTTTAAAAGAAGTGTGCAGAATGCCACAGGAGAAATGAAGACTTCGCAAAGCTTCGCATTGTCCTGCAAAGTGCTTTCATAATATTTGTTTATGTTTGAAGGTGAGGGGCGAGGGAGGAGTTGCACAGCGAGGTGGAACGGTTATTGACCAGATTGATCATGGGAACAAATCTGCCGGTGGTAACCTTGTTTAATGATATGTTGCTGGGCTCAGCACCTCGCTGGGGCTGTGATTCTTCCGCGGCTGGGGCCGCATGATGGATCGCGGCGGGAAGCTGCAGGTGCAATCACTCACTGGCCGTCACCACCACCACCCCGCATGACGCTGTCAGGTCCCAGTTGAACGTGGCCGCCAGGCTGCCCCGCCCCCTGGGGGCACGAGGCCTCAGCCTGGAAACCTACCACGGCTCTCTCTCTGGCTTTGCACCTTCCTTTGTAGGGTATTTCTTTAACTTTTAGTTTTTGATCCCCCCCCCCCCAAATACATGAGTCACTCTCACAATTTAGGCTGAGTTCTCAATTCCTTCCTCACACATAGAGCGCGTGAGGCTTTATTTTAACATGGTCAAACAGAAGACCCAACCAAATCTTTACATCTGACGACCTAAAGATTTGGGGGGATAGAATGATTTTCTAGAAAAACAAAATCATATTTTATCGTATTTTTCTATTTTCAGTAATGCCTTAGTGCTCAGGCCATAGTACATGGTGGCACGTGGACCTAGATTACTAGGCTGGGAACTGGCTAAGCACTTTTAATCATTTAATTAATAATTGTTTGCTGCAATATATATGTATATATATATGGACATATGTAATTGGTTTGAGAAAGAACAAAGTAGAGTAAAAGGATATTTCTGCACTGTGACTCCTTCACTCAACCAGTCTCTAATAATTCCCTGTTGTTTGTCCGGTGAACTCTAAGCTGGTCTCTCCTGTACACGGGGGCAGGGGGTGACCCCAACTGAACTTCATTCCTGTGCTCTCTGCATCATGAATGTTTCAGTCTAGTTAGGACTGCTTTATTATTCCCACCATCCATGCTTATTCTTTGTGTTTGCTTTTCCCTTTTCTCTTACTTGAAAGCTTCTCCCCTTTCCTTCCATCCACCAGCCTGTCTGGAACCAGCCTGGTGCTGCCTCTTACAAAAAGTACTTCTTGATTACACGAGCCTTTATTCACCCCTTATATTGGACATGTGTTTCTACCTCTTCATCTTTCAATCATTCCTTCTTAAGGTTTGTGGTTCCAACGAGGGTGACTGCTTCCTCAGCTCAAATAGTGCAACTTGAAACCTGGGCTAACCCAATGAGCATATTCATGGCAAATTTGGGTCAGGGATAGACATACAAAATTTATTAGGATTTTGCTAAAATGCTGGGGCAGAGATGTTCTCTTTTCCTATGCACAAGCAAGCATGTAGGTCTAAGTGTTTCTGGAAAACATCTTGGGACTATTAGCAAAGTAGGCTTAGAATAAAGCTGGCACTTATGAAAATAGAGAAAAGGGGGAGACCTTTGGTGAATCACTGAGGTACTCAGACCTTCCAAATGCCAGTCCAAAGATCACTCAGTTTTTTTATGCTCAGCATACTCTTTGGGTTTGGGCCCGTTTTTCAAAGGTTCTGTTACCTGCGAGTAAGAACAGCACCACCTTCTTTGAACTCAATTTTCATGTATGACAGACACTTTGTTTTGGCTTTCCTGTATTTTAAAGAAGCAACCATTCTCTTCAATGAAGCCAAAAACTTCTTAAGGCCACAACAGACTGCTCTGAGTCTTCTGTTTTTCTTCCTGACACCTTGTGCGGAGCAGGACAGAGCTGAAGCTCAGTGCACACTCAAGGTTTGATTCCTTGGTGACAAACTCATCAGCTCTTAGGATGGTGGGATGCCGCATTCTCCATTAGCAGGAAGTGCTCCATGAAACTGCAGTACAGAAGTCACTGTCATCCTGGATCACAAAGAGTTACAGACAAAAGAAGGGATACAGATCTCTCTAAAAAGATCTTCACCATCCTTCTGGTTACAAACGTATGCAGACCAAATCTATGTTGTCTTGCCTATTCTCTTATGGACATCTCAGTCTTCCAACAGAGAGCTCATCATGGTTTGGTTTCCTTGGCTAGTCTCTCAACTCACTTCGGGATGTGGCTTTAAACACAGTATCCTACCTAGCTCTCCAACCAAAGTGAATAGCACTGTACTGCAGCCCGCAAACAGCAACAATGGAAACAAGCACACAAAAGATAGCATGACATATTTCAAGCCAACCAAAATCTTTTTTTTTTTAACCATACAGGTTATTTTATTATTTTTTTTTACAGAGGCAGAGATAGACAGGGACAGACAGACAGGAATGGAGAGATGAGAAGCATCAATCATCAGTTTCTCGTTGCGCGTTGCGACTTCTTAGTTGTTCATTGATTGCTTTCTCACATGTGCCTCGACCGTGGGCCTTCAGCAGACTGAGTAACCCCCTGCTGGAGCCAGCGACCTTGGGTCCAAGCTGGTGGGCTCTTTGCTCAAGCCAGATGAGCCCGCGCTCAAGTTGGCGACCTCGGGGTCTTGAACCTGGGTCCTTCCGCATCCCAGTCCGACGCTCTATCCACTGTGCCACCACCTGGTCAGGCCAAAATCATTTTTAAGCTCCAGCTTCTCCTACTTTTTATTTTTATATTCTTTTTTCTCATTTACTTCTACCAATGTGGTATGCGTGCGCGCACTTGTGTGTGTGTGTGTGTGTGTGTGTGTGTGTGTGATTTGCTAGCTTCAGAAGAATATGCAACATATAAATTGGTGTTTGGGAATATAATTTAGTTGGCAAATTTTTAGGACAACTTTGATATTCTTTGCTATAATTATAAAATTGAGGTGTATTGCTATAAAAGAATATTCTGGTGTCAAAAAAAAAAAAGCAAACACATTAAGGCCCCACTCTAGTTCTATCCATTTATGCAGCCTGTCAGGCTGTACTCAGAAAGCACGAGGAAAAAATATTCACGCATTGCAGTGGGTGTGAGAACATCTGTGGACATCATTGAAAGCCACTTAATAATCCCTATGAAAGAAGTTTACATTTTGAGATCCTAGACCTCCTTATGCAAATCATTTCGCCTTTAGCCATTTCCAAAAGAAATGAAGGACCTAGAGGATTGTACAGTTTTACACAAGACTGGTGAGAGAGTCGTCAACTTTGATCTTACATTAATTAGTTAAGGTCTTGACTGATCGTACCAAAAAATCTTCAAAACCTGGTCCCCAGCTAAGATGAAATGCAGCCACGTTCTATGATAAAAATTTCTGCTTTATCTTATGTTGTATTTTCTATGTTAGTGTATTATTGAATGTCATATAATTCATTCATTGCCTAGTAAAGTGATTCACAACAATGTAGGTACATTTTTTAACCTTATATATAGACATCATATTCAGTATTAGGTAGTTGAATACTTCAGATTTTGGGGATATAAACCAATTATGTGTGGGTTCTTTTTCTGTCTAAAGACTCAGATTTGAGGAAAGTAACTTTCATTCCTACTGTAATTATTGAAAATTCAGGTGAGGTTGTAGTGCTATACGGAACACGTCAACCCTACAGGAAATGAAGTGCATCATGTTATGATTAGCTGTTTGGTTTGGTTTGGTTTTTTTCACCAGCATATAGTCTATGCTGAGATCAAGTTTAGAGCTATATTTAACTTTTAGAAAAGATGACCTTTCTATTATATATGAGGAACTAAAATTTAAAACCCACAGAGAAGCCAATCCCTGTAAAGAATTTCCTTTTCTTTACAGGTAGTATGATATGGAGTCCACATGACAAGACCCCATCTGAGCCTCCCCGACTCCCCCAGTCTGCACAAACCCGCTCTATCAATCATGGCAGGATAATGCATAGCGGTTGCACCTGTGACAGGAAGTGATTGAGTGCAGAACACAGGGTCTGCTTCGCCTGTCGCTTTGTGCATTTGTATTTCTCCAGGGCGGGTTGGAGAATTTTCAGAACTTGGGGGCAGGGAAGGAGGGATTCCCATTGTATTTTGAAAAAGAAATAATAATGTATTTTGATGATCAAGATGTAACACAAAAGAGAAATTAGGCAGTGAAACCATGCCCCAGTCCACTGAGGTGGGCAAAACACCCTTGCAGCACAAGATGCAGAATTATCAAGCTGTCATTTAGTTTAGGCAAGTAGAGGATGCTGACCATGACCATCCTCTGGGCAGTGTTTCCCTCACCCAGTTTCAAAACAGAAATTTGTTCCTTGATGATCACAGAAAAGAAAAAGAACAAAAAGGTCAAATCTCACTGTCCAAAAAGACTTAGTTTATAACAGCAGAAAAAAAATTATTTTTTCACCTTTAAGCTGTTCCTCAATTTTGTTTTTGTTTGTTTGTGGATTTTTTTGTTTGTTTTTTGTTTTTTTGGAAACCTCTGTTTTCATATCATAATTGAGTTATTTAAATGCTTTGAGTAAGTGACATAATGTTTTTTAAAAATTGAAATGACAGTATATGCAACTTAAATCATTTCCTGCTAATGCAGCCAGTTATTGAAAGCATATAATCGGGGGGAATGTATTTTAAAGTGCTGACTTGACGGCCTTCAGTATTTTGAGTTGAGCCTTCTGAGTAGAACCATGTGTTTTTCTACTATATAAGGATAAAATATTAATAATAGATTTTATTGTGTACACTGTTCACATAATTTGAGTTTGGGGTTCTCAAGTGACTAAATGCTTATGTTAAAATAATAAGATTACCTGTAAAGATTTTTACAAAAAGTAAAATATCCACCACACTGATTGAAAACTACGCCCCACCCCAAAGGGGAGGAGGGAGAACATTAACAATAAAAAAAACAATACATCTGGTTATATAAACTTAGTTCCTCTGGTTAGAATTTCCATTTCTTCAGAACAAACCCCATTCGCTGTAATACAGGAAATCGCCACATGCTCAGACTTAAAAATAATGTTGTGCGAGAGTAAGTAGACTGTTTGCCAGACGCCCTTTTATTTCTATTCAGTCTGATTACCTTCCACCATCTCTGGGCGCAGGCAAATCAAAACACGGGGAAATACAATGATCGCAGCGCTTGGAGCGCTGGCTGTTGTATGACAATCGGATTTTCCGCGGCACTATGAATGCAAACCTACACGTCTCGTTTATTTCATTGTTTCCACTGCGGAGACTTGCGCAGCTCTCCACGCCTTTGTTGACCCAGCGCCAACAAAGTTGCGTGCATATAAGGAGATAGAGGCGGTTGGTTAAGAAAAGAGGGGACTGACTTCCTCTAGACCCCTTGGTCACTACTCAGGGGGCAGAGGTTGAGGGCGTGAAGTAAAGTAAACTGAGGGCCAGTTTGGCTCAGTGAAACCCAGTTCCCTCTACCCAGAGCTGTTGTGGCTAGATGCGCGCGACTCTAAACCCCAAGCCTTTTTTCGTTAACCATGAGTCACAACCACCACCCCCTCACCCCCACGCCCGGAATAAGCAGAGTGGATGGTCTGGCTGCCCTGAAATAGGGAGAAATGCGGGCTGATCAGCGAGCAGGTGTGCTCAGCAGAGAGTCTGCAGCCTTTGGACGCTCGCGCGCCTCGGTCTCCGGGTCCTGTGGCGCACTTTTCCCGGCAGGGGGCTGAGCGGGATGACCCCGCGCGCTGGGCCGGACCCCTCCCCTGCTGTCCAGAGCGCTGCGGCTTCCATCCCCAAAGTGGGGACGCCTCCTCCACACACACCTGCCCCCCAGCTGAGCAACAGGATTCGGTCTGCGAGTGAGGGAGTCAGCTTCTTGCGCTGCGGGGGCCTGGAGATGCCAGAGCGCCCCGGGTGCAGCAGTGAAGGGAAGAGGTGATGCCTTCCCCCCCCTATTCGAAGGGACTCCCTGCTCTGGGCAGTGCGGGGACTCGAAGCGGTCCCCCGGCCCACGCTCCCGAGGGACAAGGAAGGCGAAGGCGCCTTGGGACGGCGCCTGGCCCGGGGCCTCCACCGTCCCGCCGCGTCCTATGCCCGCGCACCCCCCGCCACCTCCGACAGCCCCTCGGGGTCCGCGCTGCGCACCCCACGTCGTGTGAACTGACCAGGGGACTTACTTTAATTGCAGAGTTAAACATAAATCATGAGGTTCAAAGAAACTGCGGTCCTCCCACTAATCAGCTAAAAAGGGAGGCCGGCGAAACAAAAGGAGGGGAAGAAAATGAAGCTACTTCTCCGTCGGCGTTGAACTTGGAGGTGGGGCGCGGGGCGCGCGGCGCGCGGCGCGCAGGTTCGCGGACGAACGCCGAGAAGGGGAGGTAGGGAGTGGAGGAGGAAGGAAGCAAACATCTGGGGATTGGACCATATGCCGAAGCTTTGTCTTGTCCTTCAAAGTTCGGCTGCCCTTGAAGTGATTTGTCAGGCGGCCCACGGGTGACAGCGAGGATGTTCGGCGGGGAGGAGGTGGTAGGAGGCGCCGGAGGGAGCGTAGGGGGCGGGAAAGGAAGAGAGGAAAGGGGGAGAAGCCGGGAAGAGGGGAGAGGGGGAGCAAAGTGACCCCACCGCCCGAGGAAAAGAAGAATAAACCCGTATCCGCGGAGGCGCGGGGCCAGAGGTGGGGGAAGCGGGTGGTTCCAGGGGACTCGGCAGGACAACGGGGAAGAAGCGGGAGGGAAATGGAGGTTAAGGAAAAGGAAAGCCAAGTAGACAGAAAAAAAAGGGGGGGCTGGAAAAGAGGAAATAAATTGAAGATAGTAATTGAGGTGTCTTAAGGCTGCATGTCTCCTATTTTAAGAAAAGTGGCTTTGAACTCCCCACCGCATAACAATCCCCTTTTTTCTTTCTTTTTGTCTGCCAACGGCTGAACTGATTAGACTGTAATTAAGGCCATAAAGCCCTCCGATTATCCACCTGTTTATTCACCAAAGTCGGGGTCTCATCAAGCAAATTAGCTGCTTCCAGGCTCCACATTGGGCCTCGAGCTTGCCTGATTAATGGAGTTTATTGGGAGCTGTTAAAAGCATTAACTAGAGAAAATCTCAGCAATTCGTCATATTTAAGGGATGGAAATTAAATCTTGTATGTAAATGAGACAAAAATTTCCAGCCATCTTTAGGGGTCCCTTATCTGCTTATCATTTTTCTTTAAAATTCTGTTCAGGAAATAGGCATGAAAACATAAAGCCATTATTTGGACCGAAAGTTATCTGAGATATTCAAAGCCACTTTATTTGGCATTTTGATGGGGGCACCAGGGGTGGGGGTGGGGGACAACACAAGAATATTCCAGTTCCCAATGCAAAGAGATTTATTTTAGGACCCTCAGTCACAAAGCCAACTCTCAAAAGAAAGCCAATATTTAAATGAAAGTTAATGGATCTATCTACAGAACGTTTGGGAGTGGTCCCTCAAGGGGTTCAGTGTGTGATTTTGGGGAGAAGAGTGAGTGAAGAACAGCTAAATAGAGAGCCAGTTAGGTACCGTATTTCCCCATGTATAAGACGCACCCTTTTGAAAAATTTGGGGTCTAAAACCTGGGTGCATCTTATACAGTGGCTGTAGGTTTCTTTGCTTGCATTTCCCACTTTTTTGAAAGTGATGAAGAATTGTATGAATTTTATGATTAATAAAATGAGCTCAATAACTTTATGTAATGCATTTTTTTTTTCAAATTTCTGCCCCAAAATTAAAGTGCATCTTATACATGGGAGCGTCTTCTACATGGGGAAATACGTGCCCTGACCAAGGAGCACAGGAGAAAAAAGTAGAGGGACATGACAAAGCACCCCAGATAAATCAATAGTCTCCTAAAGTGACTATGGAAAATGTCTCTGCACCCAGTGTTTGTAAGCACTGCCAAGGTGGGCCTCTGGACAGGTCCGGGAAGGAGTGATTATGGAAGCAAACAAGGGGAAGTGGGGGAAATATAACCAAGTGGTGAGAGGAAGTGTAATACAAATTGAAGACACAGTCCAGGTTTGTCACATTGGTGTTTACTTCAGTTGTGGCCTGGTGAGGTCATTGCTACACAAATGTTTATTAATGATGGCAATTACAGAGGGAAAGGGAAAGTGAGTTCAGGATGTTAGTTCTTCTTAAAAAGGGGGAAATTTTTTTCCCACAAGAGAACCAAAAGTCCATACGTGGATGTCTTCTGTTTCAACAAACTGTTGAAAACAAAATTGTGTAATGAAACCATTTCTCACTCAAGGCAAAACACCGTTAACGTAAACCTGTCAAAAGATTTATTTTTAAATGTTTTAAAATTATTTTTTGAGACATTTTAGGATGACTGCACTTTGAAATGTTTGCTTAACAAGTACATTATATAGTTGTTAAAGGACAATGTTGTATGTTTTATAATTATAGTAAAATATATAATATTTTGGAGTATGTAAAATCTAAATGCTACATGAGACAAAAGAGACAGGCATCGCTAAAAGAAAATTAGATAATTTATTAAATAATATTTATCTTACCATGATAATCATCTCTTACGGATTTGGTTCTAAAATAATGGATAGATTTTTATAGCTTTTCTCATTAATATTGTTCTTCAAAATAGAGTTTCTAGATAATTCTAACTTTTATTTTAAAAACTTAAAGAGTTGAGATTTATTATTTTCTCTCATCTTAATGAAGTCACAGTTGCTAAGGAAAATAACTAATAATTTATATTAACATTTTTCTTTTAAAGGTTTTAAAAAATTTTACTTTATATTGCCCTCCCTTTTGGTGAATATGATATAGCTTTGTGAAACCAAAATAGTGTAAATTTGACATCGAGAAAATTCAATAGCAACATCCTAAAGCATGAGTAACCTTGAAATATCATCTTCATTTGTCTTAATCTTTAAAAATCTTTAAATTATTTGTTTACTGTCTCTGGAAAGTTCCAATATATTCTAAATATGAACCACAAGAATTCCTTTCTGTTTCTATCAATACTACAGTACTTGGCTTATAACATGATGCTTTTGTAAAAAATGAACTATAAACCTTTTATATAATATTGGAAATAAAGTAACCATTTAAAATATTTGGGTAAATGACTAACATTTTTTTTGATAAATTCATCTTACACTACCCTCTGAATTATTTAGAATGTATTTGATATTTATGTCCTTATTATTAAGGGATTATTCAGTTAAAAAAGCATATCTGTAAATATAATTCATATTTGTTCGTGCAAATACAGGCTTAAAAAGACTTACTTTTCCTGTAATTTGGAAATAACTTGAATACAAAGAATTATTTTTTGTGCTGAAAATTGTTATTAGAACTTGACTACTTGACTCTGCTTTCAATATTTGACTTAAACACATAAACAAGAGAAGAGAGACAATAATATTTTAGAAAATATTTTGTCTCACATTTTAAAATCAAGACATTTGAAAACATGATGCTGGTCTTAGAATACTAGTCATCATAGTATCATGTGCTTAGCAGTTCATGTAAAATATGGGTTTTTTTGTACAAAGATAATTTGTCTGGCCACACATAGTTGATTTCTGAGCTACAAACTAATGGATATCAATTATTGTCATTTGTATTTCTGATCTCCAGAGTGGTATGGACAAAGAAGGTCAAAATGGCCCCTGATGAAAAGAAACTTTTAAGACGTTTGGAAAAGTTAATGAATTAGATTTCCCTTCACTTGAAGATATTAGGGTTGGGAGATAAGACTCCCATCAGCCAAATCAAGAAAATTCACAGTTGACAGGAGAATGCCAAGTTTCTTTTTCCCACCAGATAAATGCCCTCCCAGAGCTAGAGATGGTAATTCACAGGCATGATTATATTAGCTTAGAACACATTTTATAAGCAATAAACTTTAAGTATACTCAACCTATTTTATGTGGCATTTATTTCCTGTAGCTCTTCATAACTGTTTCAGAATGCTTCTTGTGTAAAAATATCCCTTTCACTTTATAAAACATATTTTCCACTGTGAAGAAAATTACAATGTTAATAAACCATAATTACTGTTTTTTAATCTTTGCAATAATAATGAAAGTTCAATGACATGAACAGAACTAGAAAATACTCCTTTTTTTCTTTAATAGCCTTGAAATGATTTACGAAATAAAAATGCTGCTTTGCCTCTAAAACCAGTACTGCCTTTGCCATTATTCCCTATTTTATTAAATATTCAAAATATTAGTATATAAAAGCTCTGCCCGTGTATTTTTTTATGACCTACTGTATTTTTATCAAAGTCTCCAAAATATGGGAAGTGTTCCGGTGCATGGTTAATATGATCAATTGGTTTTAAAAAATACTCTTTATTTTCTTAGAATAGTATATGGAATAAAGAAGTATGGCATATATCTTTAAAGAAAAGCCAGCTTGTTCATAATATTCAGCAAGCACACATCAAATGCTATTGTTTCATATTTTGGATTCTCAGAATTTAGAGCTTCCCTGTAGACACTCACTTAAATCTTAGTATGTGTAGTCTAAACTGTGTTATGGTTCCTTTAACTCCCTAAAATTATTAATAGAAAAACAGGTACAGAAAGACAATAAAGTTGATATTATTTTCATTCTCAACTAGGCAAATGCGGCTCAAATGAAGTATATTTCATTCTGTTTCTAGGGCAACATTTGAGTCTAGAAAGATCAGTAGTGGGATTTTCTTTTGATCCATGATATGACCTAATTCTTTCACATTTTGCAGAAATCCAAAGGGGGGACAGGAAGTGTCTCTACCTTTTTTATTTTCTTGGATGTAAGTCTACATCGCAACAGCTACCAATACCTTGTCATAAATGTAATGAGGTCTGCAAAGTTGAAGTATGGAATGAATCCATTATTGTAAGCAGAGCCCCTGCGTATATCACTGCATGCCAAACAGACTCAGGATTATACAAGGAAACTTTGACAAATATTCAAAATTTCAGCATAGTCTCAATAATGAGGATTGATTACTGACTGTCAAGTGAAAGCAAAGTTTTATTCACTTACTAAGGAATATGTGCTTATTCATTAAAAGAGATCAGATTAAATCAGCCTTTAACAATAGTAGCAGCATTAAAGGTAAAAATCAGTGATAAATATGTCTAGTTTATGTTAAAAAGAGAGATTCCAAAAGCATATTTCATGAAATGGCAATGCATGTGTGATTGAGCAATAACTATGTTAACAATGAAAAAGAACAAAGTAGGGGTCTTTTATGTTTTGATGTTAAACTCTATAAAAATAAAAACCAAGAAAGAAATCTGGACTAGCCACTGTCAGTCTTAGCAGTGCTTGGAACTTGATATGTTTCACCTTGGAAAAACAATCGAATACAAAGTTTTAACAAACCGACCAAGGAGAAAACCATTCATTTCGTTATTTTTGATAACACTGCCAAGAGGCAGACAGATTCTAACAGGGCAGGGAGACTGGGTTTAAATAGGGTAGTTTCCTCGTGTACAGTCAAGCAAGGTCCCGTTACTTTTGTTTCTTTGCCTTTCCTTACAGATAACTGTTTTGTTAATTTGCCAGAACCAGTTGTTTAGTAACTTGGCAATTTACCGCTGTAAATGCCAACCCAGGAACATCAACTTGAGTGGCGCATTTCTCTGTTCTTACAATTACTAACATCCTTTAGAGCTTATGCTTAAGATAGGGTGTATGTGCTGTTTTCTTTCTTTCTTTCTTTTTTAATAACAAAGGCTTAAGAATGATCAAAACAACATCTGCTTTTTCCAGGTTTATCCTGTTTCAATTACATACTTCTGAATATTATTTAGAAGCTGTATAACATAGAATCAGATGTTAATTAAGTCAGTAAATATTAAACTTAAAATTCTAATAGACACCAAAACTGTGATACTGATGTTCTTCAATTATTTTTACATATTGTTTCTTTGACTGTATTTCTGTTTAATTTCAGGCATTATATACAGAAATAAAACACATGAAATAAAATCTTACACTAACGCAATGGTTACAATACTATATAACTCAGTAAAAGGATAAATTTATATTTTAATAGTTTTTATGTATTTGAGCCATAGTATATATAAAATAAAAGGTGTAGTCCTCTGATATTTCATTTTTGCCAGTTAAAATTGTTAAATTAAATATGGTAACTCAAATAATACTTATTTCTCTAATGGGAATATTAGAAATTTTGGCATAGATATTTTTAGATATTTATGAGAAAATAACACCCATGAAATATTTAGATTTTGTGTAAAAACATATACTTACACAGTATTTTCCCACCAGGTTTTTTTTAATGAACTATTTTGATATTTTAAAATTTTAATTTTCCACTCTGATATATTTTGTTTCAAATATAGCCCTTATTTTGTCATTTATAAGTGGTCATTTTTGTTTTCAGACTAAGAGCTCTATTATTGATATGAATGTGTAAACACAAATAGATACCTCAAAATAAATACAAAACTCACCAGAGTGAGCAGAAAGAAGAAACTCTAAACGTATGCTTGAAACAGTAAATAGCAATGTCTATGAATTCAATTAAAATTCAAGTGTTTAAGTCGTGTGCTGGAGTTGAAAAAGAAAAATGATTTTGGGGTAGTGCACATTTACAAATAAAATGATAATGGTGTCCACAGGACCATGAAAGAATTTAAATTTGCAGTTAAAGTCTGACATCTGGTGGTACAATGGAGGAGCATCGGAAATACGGCATATCCTGGCTTTTCTACAATAAAATCCAAATAGAGTTCCAAGAATAATTTTTCTTTTTTTCTGTCTTTCAGACACTGGACATAAGATTTTTGCCTCCTCTTAATGATTTTACCGTGACTCTTCTTTTATATTTCCATGCCCTAAGTGTTTGTGTGAAAGATATTTTTAAAAGTAGGATAAAAATATTGGTTTGCAATTATTTTTAAAATAATAATGGATGTGCATTTAGAAATAGTTTAATACTTATTACATTGATTTATAGAAGGTTATCTTTATATTACACTTTTGAAATCAAAATGAAACTTTTCTAAATCTTCCCAATAAACAACTGAAAAACTTAAAACCTCACCAAGAAATGTAATGTCATTTTTAACAAAGAACAGGAATGACATTATAGACATTTTAAACTCTCAGTTGAAAGTTAATCCTAGTTCCTGATTAAAAAGATAATCCACACAACAGAAGCACTATTAAGTAATACTATCATAACTCATAATATTACCTTTTATAAAATGGTCCAAAGAATCACAGAATTGGTTCAGCAAACTATGTCCTAAGACTAAGCAGCCTACTACAGTGAAACATGCTTTTACTGTATAAAATTAATCCTGCTTAAATTATGCAGTAAGGAAATCACAATAATAATTTTAAAAATAAAATTAGTAATATTAATATTCCATAAAGTAGACTTTTCTCAGGGATTTCCTCTTATTTTAACATGACTCTTAAATAATTTTTTAAAGTATTGCTATATCAGAATAAAAGCAAGCTTTTTTTTTTTTTTTTTTTTGAAACCCTTACATTTCAAAACACAAAACTAGAAGTAAATGCAGAATTGGTACCCGCTTCTGTGTATTCAAGGTGAAATGAAGGAACCAAAAAGGAAAGCTTTTGTATAATTTTTATGTTCCTTAAAAAGATTTGCCCAAACTATGATAATTGTTGGTAGTTTATAAAACATATCCCTCCGATCCCATGTGGCTCCGGCAACATCTCGGTGCTGAACTCCCCCGGCTCTTTGATGTCTTCATCCAGGAGGCAGTGACAGATCAGTCATCGTATTGTGAGACTGACGTCTGGTCCTTCTTCTGTTCCCCATAGCTTTCACTCAAGTTAGCGTATAGGCTGGCGGAGACCCCAGCGGCTTGGTTGTTGGTCTCCTTATTGATGCCATTCACATAGTATAGGAGACTGAATCCACAGCTTGTTGTGGTTTTGCTGAAAGATAGTTGCAAGTGTGTATTTCAGATACTTGGGAACACTCTGTAATGTGATGGGAGGGATCACTGTCATCAGAGACACAAAATCATTTCTATTAATTTATGCACAAATTAAAGAAACTCGTCAAAGGATTTTTAAAAGTAAGAAACATTTTTACTAATAACAACAAACACTGCCCTGTTCCTACAGCTCAAGACATTTTAGGAATACTTATCAAATAATAGAAACCATAGTGTCCTACCCCTGCTTGGAAGACAATAATTTTTTTGCATTAAATAATTATTGATGCAATTACATTATGTGTAAGAACTTTCTCTCCAAGTGCTCTGAAGACAGGAACTTTGGGCGGAGATTTACGAATGAGTAATGCAAAGTCATTTCAAAACATTTTAGAATAAAAACAACTCTGTGTGCCCACTCCTAAATGTTGCTGTTGATGTTGCTCCTAAAAATACCCAAGTTTTCTTTCTCCTGAAAACAAATACAGTGTGTCCCAGAATATACTTTTAGAGGGCTCTTTGGAGTGGCAGCTCCGTTCTTCTCTCATAACACCCGGCTCCCCATGACGTGACGTGACATGTGCATGGGTCTGAGAAAAACAAATACCTGGCCTGTAGTAGCATTTCAATGATTAATTTTTGAATGAGTTAATCAATAAATAAATAATGATGAAGACAAAAGTGCTTTTCTTCTTTTGTCTGATATCAGTATTTTTCTCCTTAAAAAGCCCATAAGATTTCAATTTGCATCTATCCATGTTTGAGAGAAAACAGCAAAATAAACTAGGCAACACAGAGACACCTTATGTGTGAAGACTTTGAAATCTCTCTCCTTTGGACAAAACAATGAAAGAGATGAGAATCATGTATCACAAAGCTTCACAAGTAAGCAACCCTTCAGGTCTACGTCATAGAAGTAGGTGCATGTCATAGGTAACGTTTTAGCCACCACCAACATTGGCGTGGATAATGTTTATACAGCGAGACCCCATCCTTGCATGAACATTTGCACATGTGCGTGGGCCCTGAGCTTGCAGGGATATATTTTACATATAGAAGTATGTCATAAATTTGTAACAGATCAAATCTGTGGGCTCGTAATAGGCATCCCGTAATTGAAACATTTGGTTTTCTGATTATTTTACTGTAAAATTATATATTTTAAGAACCCTGTTAATTTCCACACTTCCCTGATCACTCATATAATTTTTTCCCTTTGTTTATATCCTATAATATTGACTCTGTGCTTCTCATTTACAACCAAGGCCCTGTTTAACTTTCACTAATTGTACAGCTAGCTGTTCTTTCTAAATGGTTGTTAGTTCTCCGATCAGGGTGGTATCTCCCCTTTTTGGTATCCACATCATACATAGAACCAGAGTTTTCAGAGATAATGTTAAGTTTTTCAGTGCCACTCCGAAATGTGTCCTGGAAGTTGTCTTGATAAAAATGCTAGTAAGATACAATACAGACTATTTTAAACAACTTTTTTTGCTGTTTGCTGGTTCATCCAATGTTATCTGACCAGTCTCTCTCTGTATCTTAGCCTATTTTTTTCCATAGCACTGATCACTATTTAAAACTAACATATTTTTAATTGTTTATTACTTATTTCCCTCACTAGCATCTAAGCTCTATGAGGGTAGGGATCTTTTTGCCTTGTTCATAGCTTAAAGAAGAAGAATATTTATTATCTCAAGAAATCCAGAAGTCAGGGATCTTTAAGGATGACTTGGGCTCTGCTTCTCTGCATCTCTTGGGTGGGCTTCATCTGTGGGTTGGCTTCATCCTCACACTGGTAGCAATATGGCTGCAGCAGTTCCGGACATCACATCCAGACACAGTAATGGCCCAGAAAGCATAGGCTCTTTTGATGAATTCTTATTTTGAATGAAAATTCTTTAGCATTCAAAACCCATGCATTCAACAATTATTTATTCAGCACCTGATAAATGCCTAGCAATAGTCCCAGGGCTTCTATGAGCAAAACAGTTGACCTCCCTAATATCTCATTGGACATAAATGGGTCACACGGCACCCTGTAGCTAATCAATGAACAAAGTTACGAGACCACTGTGATTGCTCACTACCCATTCTAAAATATTCTGGGGAAAAGGACCACTCTCCTATAAATCAGTAGGGAAGAGATTATCACTTGAGAAAATTGGGGCTTTTCTAGCAAGGATTCAGTGGGAGGAAGGATATTCAGTGTGCAACTAACAGTGTCCATGAACAGACTTATGAGAATATATTGTTATTTAATCTGTAAAGACTCTGTGATCATGTAGAAATATATTTGTACATGTGAAGCTAAATAACCAGAATCTAAAAAAATATATGTGTGCCTGTGTGTGTGTGAGTGTGTGTATAATGATTGTAGCTATATATTGTTTAAAGTCTTCATATATTCAAAAAGACAAAATAGTAATTCTAAATTATTAGTCACACACTGCCTATAATTTGAGTGACAGAACTATTCTGTGTATTGTACATTCTGCTTATGTTTCTACTTTTCCTCTTAAATTTTCTTTAATGAGCTTGTTCTTCAAATAGATCTCTAAGTGAAAAAATAATTTCTTGTCAACTGTGTCCAGTTACATTACCTACTGCCTAATCTAAATCAAATAAAACAAATTTATGGAGCCTGAAGTTCCCCAGTCTCAGATCATGGCAATGACATCTTTTTTTTCCTCTGTATTTCTAGCTCAACCAAAAGATAAGCAATTTTAAATAAAAAGCAAGGCTCCCTTGTCAAAAATCTTTAGGTCAATGATCAGGAATAGATGATATTTCAGAGTTTAGATATTTATCAAAGATTAAGATGACTATAAATTCACTAAATATATATTCTTACAAGTATACTTGATTTTGGTTAATGCTAACATATCTTATGTTTGAGTTAATTAATGATTTACTGGAAATTTGTTTTATGGCATAAAGAGAAATAAAAATCTTTTCTTCAAGCCTCTATATTATATTATGCCTACAGCCTACTAACATCAGGTCTGAAAATGAATCATATATAGTCCATCCATCTCTCCCTCCATTACTCTTTGGTTTCAGTTTTCACGGGGACTCATGTTTGAGGAGCTAATTGTGACCACACAGGCTGTTGGAAGACACGTATTCTCTGTGTGGTAGAAAGGGAGCATGACTTAGTATAATCTGCAAAATGCATTCAGTAAGAGGTGTTTGCAAGCCAAAAAAAATTCACACCAATTTCTCAGTCGCACCAACACACCCATACTCGTTTGTAGAGCTCGGTTTCAGACTTTGAAAAAGTAGTTATGGCATGTGAACCACTCAGTGCTTTGCTTTTTAGAGTTGGCTACCCATAAAGCAAACTCTCATGATAAACGCAACCTGATCATCTCTTGTAGGCAGCTGAAGGACAGAAGCCTGTGTCTAGTGCAAAGAGGTCTTAGAGGTTGACCTCTCTAAACTGTTTTGCAGGAACTTGGTGAGTACTGCTTTCTCCTATCAGTTTGACACCTAAGCAGCTCAGAGCTGATAGGATTCTTCATCAATCACCTTGATCACAATGGCTGTACAGACAGGGGATTCAAGAGAGCTAGCTGATCTGCTCTGTCACTTTGAGCTCCTGAAGAACATTGTTTTTCCTCACCCCCTTCTTTCTTCTCTTCAGGCCATCTTATACATTAACCAAACTGCACAAAAATTGAGACCTAAAACTAAAAAAACATAGAATGGCACTTGGTTATTTTATTATTATTATTATTAGTTTTGTATTTTTCTGAAATTGGAAACGGGGAGGCAGACAGACTCCTGCATGCACCTGACCGGGATCCACCCGGCATGCCCACCAGGGGGCGATGCTCTGCCGCAACCAGAGCCACTCTAGCGCCTGAGGCAAAGGCCATGGAGCCATCCCCAGTGCCCGGGGCCAACTCTGCTCCAATGGAGCCCTGGCTGTGGGAGGAGAAGAGAGAGATAGATGGGAAGGATATGGGGAGGGGTGGAGAAGCATATGGGTGATTCTCCTGTGTGCCCTGGCCGGGAATCGAACCCGGGACTCCTGCACGCCAGGCTGATGCTCTACCACTGAGCCAACAGGCCAGGGCTGCACTTGGTTAAATGATTGGGCGTCACTAACCTCACAAGGAATCACACGAACCATTCCATTTGATTTAGAGAATCAGTCCACCAGTCATTAGACACCCGTGTGACCCAATGAGCATATGCTATTGAGCATGGTGGTCTCTGGTATTGCAAAGACCTTAAATATCCGATAGGACAGGATACATTTTCCAAGCAAAATAAAAGATCTGGACACCTTTGAATGGATATCATTCTGAATAAACCAAAAGCACATTCCTAGAAAGGAAAAGTGTTCTGACAAGTAATTTACAAAATGTGGACCAAATGCACGTGTCTGTAGCCTAGGAGTTCAAGTATTAGCAGCCCGAGATGTAGCAATGCATCATGAGAAGCACGGCTAAACAGAGCACCAGCAGTCCCCAGGGACAGCCAGAGACTGCCTGATGCCTTGGAGGTCACATCTCCCTCAGAATTTAAAGGTGCCTTATTTTGTCTTTTACATCAGTGAATATGATTAAAATCCTGCTGTTGCGTTAAATTCCCAAGATTGTAAAAAGTCCGGGGAATTAAAAAGGTCACTGCAGTATTTCATTGCACCTGCAAATCTGCGGAATGTTACTGGAGGAGGTAGGGCACTGTGTGAAAAGAGAACCTGTATCCAAATTCTGGGAAACCTAGGTGGCGAGTGTGTGTGTGTATGGGGGGGGGGCCCTTTTAGGAGTGTAAGTGCAGCAGCAGATTCCTTACCCTATAGTATTGTACAGTCAAGAAAATTAGAATACCATTGTAATACCAAAAAGAGACCAAATTCTGGTCACTTAATGTGACGATTTGCCAGGAGTTAGTTGCAGTCTCTTTCTGTGAACAGTTGACATTGTTTCTACATTAAAAATGTTGAGTCTGGATCTTAGAGCCATAAAGTAACTAAATAATGTAACCCTTCATATTTCAGGAGGGTTAGAATGCCACTAGGAGTGAACTTTTAGGAGTGAACCATATACCATTAGGAGTGAACTTTTACATGTAACTATATAATTAAGAAACAGTGACATTAACTAAGGCAGAACTGACATGTGAATGACCAAGTCTGCTCATTGAGGACAAATGAAAACACTCTGTGATGTATTATGTATCACGTCTCATAGGAAAAGATCATTCATCAAAATAAATATAGACAATCTCTCAATGTAATTTCTAAATTTTTTTTAATGTGCTATGGACAACAAGAAGGCAGCAGTGTGTACAGCTATTTGGGCATCTTGAAGAGTGATGTATTCTCCACTTGCTGCCATGGGCTGATGGATTTGCTAGTATGTTAACTGACTAATGGTCTGGACTGCTCTTATACAAGATAGTGAAGGTGTTACCATCATATCATTGACTTCCATACAACAGATGTCTTGAGCCAGGTTTGTTTGGGAGAGTCCTTCAGTAAGATTATGAATAAGTAATAAAAGATCGTAGCTCACACTCTCTTAAGGTAAGGACATTCCTTGTTGGAATGGTGTCCTCAAAGCTCTGGCATCTCTCTTAGAGCCCTGAGATGCTTGAGGAAATAAGACCATTCCAGATTCCAGAGGTACACGCTCTTTATACACCAAACTCTGCATTTCAGACTACTCCAACCTGTGACTCACCAAGACAAAACTATAGGTGAGTATTTTCTCTCCCTGGTAGGAAGAGGGATTGCTGGGACTGTTGAGAGCTAGCATCCTGATTTGGGGCCAGGGAAACAAACATTAATATTCAAGCCCCTTAATGTGTTTCCTAAACCTCCATGTCATAGCCTCAGAATACTCTGTTTACAGGCTTTGAATTTAAAACTTGGGTACCGAAATGGCATCTTGCCTTTCCCACTAGTACCCTCTCCTCATTGGTCACATGAGCACCCTTAGTAAGTAGAAGCTGGACCCTCACCTACATCTTCCTCATCCCCACAAAGTTCCTTTTCTATATGTCTAGCCAAGTCAACATTTCTGATTAAAGAGAGGTAAACCAAGTAATAGAAGCAAAGAATTCACTCCAAAAGATTATCTATTTGAATGATCTGTTTAAAGACAGAACAAATAATGGAAGAAGGAGAAAAACCTATATTTTGAAGGCAGTTTTAATAAGTATTTTACATGCTTCTATTGAGATATAGTGGTGTTTCCCAGAGACATATATGCTCAAGATTATCCATGTTATCTTGGAAAGAAATTTTCATTTTTATACAAAGCACAACAGTCGATAGAAGAAAGTAGAAATGTAATAGCAACCATTATAAATGTTTATAGACATAACGAAAGGCTTATCTAAAGTTCATCCTGTTTAAGGACATGTTTTATGTTGTACAATTCCTCTTAGAATATCAATCTAATAAGCACCAAATGAGGCTGAAGACAATGCTGTTATAAAAAATGGAGAAAAATGATTAAAATATGATAATTATACTGACAACTTATATGCTCAATCTAATCAACCAAGCTTCCAATTTGTCATAATGTACACTCACTCATACATTATTGCTTAATTATAGCAACACTTCTGTTTGGAAAGGTTGTCAATCATGTGAATACTCATCATTTTTCTTTTTTTTCCTAAGAAGAGGCATATTTTAAGCAAGGCTTTGAAACCACTGTGCTATTCACTTAACCCTTGGAATATTTTTATGCAAAAACTGTAGGTACTATTGAATATATTTATACATATATCAATATGTTTATATTATGTAACATTATCTTTTTAAGTCAGAACTGATATACCATAGTCTAAGAAGTAATTAAAGGCCCTGGCCAGATGGCTCAGTGGTAGAGTGTCGGCCTGGAGTGCAGAAGTCCTAGGTTCGATTCCCGGCCGGGGCACACAGAAGAAGCGCCCATCTGCTTCTCCACCCTTCCCCCTCTCCTTCCTCTCTGTCTCTCTCATCCCCTCCCGCAGCCAAGACTCCATTGGAGCAAGGATGGACCGGGCGCTGGGGATGGCTCCATGGCCTTTGCCTCAGGTGCTAGAATGGCTCTGGTCACAACAGAGCGACGCCCTGGATGGGCAGAGCATCACCCCCTGGTGGGCGTGCCGGGTGGATCCCGGTCGGGCGCATGCGGGAGTCTGTCTGACTGCCTCCCCATTTCCAGCTTCAGAAAGACACACACACACACACACACACACAAGAAGTAATTAAATATTGGCAGAATTTGGTGATTTTTATGGTTCTTAAGATACCTATGTGCTTGCACTAAAACACAATAGCTATAGCTTTTTTAAAAAAAAGACAAAAATTTGACCACGATGTTTCCCAGGTTTCCTGCAATTCATATGATCAAGGATAAAAAGAAATGGCAATAAGAGTGAAATTTAGACAGCTGGTGTCACCTACTAAGAGTTTAGTAAGTTGACCATTAACCAAGTCTATCAGCAAAATGAAGGGATAACTCAGAGCAGCTATTCACATTATTGAAAAGGCTGAATCTTTATCTCAATCAATTATTTTGAAGTTATTACTGACTTTATATAAAATATGTACATGCATTATGTATATAGATCCTACACACACACACACACACACACCCCACTGGATCTATGCTATATCATCCTATATGTATAGAATGCTTTATCATATATATATACTCACACACACATCTAGATTCAACATAATTTATATGTGTATACATGACTGTATATGCATATAGTGTACCTTCAGGTTTTAAACCTGTCAAGAAAGTGAGATTATTAGCTAAGAGTGGAAACCATTTCTACCTAGTGTGGGCATTTTGGGTCCTTACATATCTGGATCATCGTTCCTATAATTCCATTCAATCACTATAGTAGGCAAGTCTGTGGGCCTTTTTATAATTAGGTAGAGACATTTATTCTCACTCATTTCCCTAAATATTCTCTTTTTAAAGTGTATTATAAAAAAGAAAAAAAAGAAGCAGATATTAATATTTGCAAGTATCCAAAACTGTTGTAAGTTACCATTTCTCTCATACAACAACCCAGCTGAAAGCACTGTTTACAATAGAAGAAGGCAGGGAAATTGGATATAGTACCATATGGGAGGCTAAGAATGGCAGGTAACTGAATTCTGCAGTTAAGTGGGCAGCTCTTTACTATATCCCTCGAGATCCCCTGAACCCCGCTCCCAAGCATGTGCCCAACAGAGCCAAGAGAAAATAAGAATATCTTAATATTCAAGAAGAATAGCAGAAAGAATCCAGGTCCGCCATAAGGAAGAAGAACTTGACATGGAAACTATTTCAACACAATATCAAAATCCCTGATACATTTAGATCTTAAAGACCAAAAAAATCTATGGATGTTTTAACCCTCATATGATTATGTTTTTACTCTTTATGGTGCCTTCAATATCATTTTCCTTTCTCATTCTATTCCCTGTCAGCAAGGCAACATTTAACTTGGAACAATTTGACGGGGGTTATACTCACCAGCTATTATCAAGATCACTTGGCTAGAAACAGTATTTATATTAATGTTTGTAGATAGCTCCTCACATATATGTATTTGTTCATAAAATAATTGCACATTGAGCTGAAAATAAATGAAATTATTTCAATATTGGCTCCCATAAATTTTCCAATAGATACAAACACATAGGATAAAACATGATACTCTTTTATATTATCGATGATATGAAATACAGTTGACTCTTGAATAATATGGGGGTTAGGGGGACTGACCGCTATTGCAGTCTAAAATCCACATATAACTCTTGACCGCCCCGAAACCATTGGCACTGTGCTCCCCAATCTCCAAAGCCTTGGATCCTGGGTCACTCTGGCTGCTGAAACGGTGTCCCATGCACCTCTGCTCTTCCGTGTACCCTTGATATAAATGCCTGTCACAGGGAATATGAAAATGCATAGACAAAAATCAAGTCCGCAGAATTAAAGAGTTAAATCATATACAGGAAAAAAAATATTCAAACTAGAAAAAGAAGTCAATGTTTGTTTAGTCTCAGTATACCTAAAAGAGGAATAAAGAAATAATGAAAAATATAATATCTGACTAAATAAAATGTAAACCATCTGTACTAAAATGTTCATAAAATTAAAAGGCAATAAACATTTTCAAAAACATGAAGAACTAAGTCCCGAGTATATGAAAACAACTTTCAGATCAGTAAGACAACAGATGCCAGGAACATGAACAAGCAATTTTGAAAACTAAAAAACAGCCAGTAAGCACATGGTAGAAGAAAATTTCACCTGTTTGGAAATAGCCTAAAAGTTCAACAGGAATGAAATGACTTATGGATCATGGCACACGCATTATCGACACTTGGTTTTATTTCTTCTCTTAAGGTAATAAAACTGTTTCAAATTGTTTGTTCCATTGGTTGGGAGAGGGGTGGTGGCAGGGAGAGAAAGATAATAAACGTAAAGAAAGCAACACATGTGCTGGGAATTCTCCCCAATGGGGTGAAGAAAGGGTCCATGACATGGGGGAGTTTCCCCAGTGAAGGCTTTGGATGATGCTCTTTCTCTGTTAGTGTGGATATACATTGTCCACTTTATTTTACCCATGGCCAAAAATATGGGGATAAGGAAAGAAGAGACCACAAAGAATGACAAATTAAAGACGAACTATGCATGTGTATATATATATATAAAATCTCATTGGGTGAACTATGTATAAATAGTTGGAAACGTCATTTTAATTCCTACCTTGTGAATACGAAAGTATTTGACTCAACACTAATGATCTTGATACTGGCACTGAACCATAGCTAATGTTAAAAATTTGCAAAATTTCAAAGAACATCTCCTGTAATATCAATGTGTCCTAACATCAAGGTCATTCTCTAATGATGAGGATTTTATCCACTTATATAATTTATGTGTAAATGAAGAATATGGATGCTTTATGTTTCTGAAGGAAAAAAATTTTCCAACCAATTCCACATTTCTGATGCCAGGCAGTGCTCTTATTAATATAATTCCAAATGATATCGCATTTCCAAAACCTCTCTTGAGAGTGACTTCAGAGCTAGGCACTCTCTCTAAGAATTACCAATTACTGTCTTGCGCACTTCCTTCTGAGCTGGATAAAAAGTATCCATCTCCAATGTATCTGCAAATACATGATAGTTCTGGGGCCAGGAGTCCAAGAAGCAGCTTCTCCTTAAATTGCCAGCCCTCTGGAGCCTCGCCTTCTCTAACGCTTAGAAGATTGAGCTTTCGTTACTTTGGCCTTGATCGGTTTTGAAGACTTTATCTGAGAGAGCAGTTCATGCGCTGCCCTCTCTAGCTTGGGTTCCAGGGTCAGTTTCTTGTTTTCAATCAGGGGAAACATGCATCTTTCAAACCAGTGTCAAGGTGCCCAAGTGGGATCATGGGAGAGAGTTAAGTCTAGTCACATAGACCGGTGGCTTCTACAGAGTTTCAGACCCCTTTCCACTGAAAATGGCCCTGGACGTTAGACTAGACTTGTGAGCAAGCCTCCTCAACCCCTGCCTTCGTTCCATCTGGTTTTTTAGGATTCACTGCAAAGCTCAAAGCCCTAAGAGCTAATTAACAGTGTAAGGGGAAAAGCCCATCTGTGGAATTACTGGGGTAAAGAAAATATTGTAAGTTCTACCCGCGGAGGTGCCGGCTATATAGTAGGGACATACAATCTCACTTGTTAATTCTCACTCTAACCTTAGAATGAAAAACATATTAATCCCTATTAGGAAGAGAAGAAAACTAGAGCTCAGAAAGGTTGAATAACTTGCCCCAGGTCGCAGGTCTCCGCTAAGTAGCAGAGACAGGATTAAAACCCCCGTTTGTTTGCTATCAAAAGCCTTGCGTTCATTTTTTTTTAATACCTGCCTAAAAAGGAGTGATATTCCCGGCATGTGAAACTGTGTTCTCACTGAGAGGTCAGAGAAGAAAGAAATCACTGAACGCCCAAATGCAGGAGCTCAAACAGGGGCATTATTGCAAAGAACGGAGGAAGGTCTATCTCACTGTGAACTGTCCTGTGCTTTGTGGTTTACTAATGAGAGGCTCGCAGGCAGAGCAGAGGTGAATCGGGGGGTGGGGTGGTGGGGATAGGAATGAAGATCAGAGTCAGAAAGAAGTAGACAGTAGACTAGAAGTAACCTAGCAGCATGGATGACCGGGAACAGATCAGTGCAGACCAGCTCACCTCAAAACTGTTTCCAGCCCCGGTTTCCAGCAGCTGGTTTCGGGCTGCAGGTAGTGGTGGCCAACCTTCCACCTTCACACTCACACCCAGCAGTTCCCTCTAGAAGATCATTCTTTGAGCTGAAAGAAATAGGCATGAGACTCTGTGCAACGGTGCATGCCTGCTCTGCTTATTAAAACACGGGAAGGAGGCAATATTTCACCCCAGATATATAAGAGAAAAAAAAAAAAAGATAGACAAGTGAGAGCGGCTAATCCATTGAAAGAAATTAGCAGGCAGAGTATGTAGCCGTTTGAAATGATGAACGCGGCTGAAATGGCTACACAGACTAACATCCAGTGGGATAATTACTCCAAGCTCTCAGGCTAAAATCTGTCTTGGAGGGACTGGGAAGCTTTGATGACTCAATTTCAATGGGCATGCTTATGAAATACACAGTAAAACCTATTAAAATTGAAATTGTTCTTGGTGGGTTTCCTGTGACGAGGCTGCTGACCCCATCAGGCGACTTTTTAATAAGGTATACACTATTTTTATTCTCAAAAGTGGCATGCCCACACTCTCAGGTTTAACCCTGTCCTGGCTTGCCCGGTGAATTTCCCCAATCCCTGGGTTAGGGATCTTTACATTCTCCTATGAAACAGTGAATTTCCGGGTGAGCATAGACATGTTGGCTTTGGCTAAACAGAAGCTGCTTCCTTTAGTATTCTGCCAACCAGAGAATGTCCCAGTGCCTGTGATATGGATTTGTTGACAAGGCTGATCTGACTGAACATTCATGGAGTACATGTCTCCAGAATATGTCCTTGCTGATCTAAGACAACTCTTTTTCCCCCCTGTTGATTATCCTGTCATGCCATAACCATCGTTCGGATATTCATGTAGAATATATCCAAGTGCAATCCAAATTGATCCCCACGTTCATGCTAAAATGAATTGAAATGAAGGGAACCCACAGTCCACATGCCCGGCCATGATGGTTGTGGGAAAATCCTCCAAGGGAAGGAACCAGAGGCTTGCTAGGGCCACACTACTCAACATGTGACCTTCAGAGCAGCTACATGGGCATTATGTTAGGAATTTAGAACCTCAGACTCCCTGGTCTCAGAACTAATGTGTTAGAATCTGCGTTTTAACAAGTCCTGCAGGTAATATGCATGTGCATTCAGGTTTGAGGCACACTGTCCTCCCGCCACGTGGTTTTAGATTGCTGTCATCATCCAAGAAACTTTGTATTAGGCAAAACCTTCTGAAATAATGCCTGTTTGGAGGAAAACAATGACGAGGAATCAGAGGGTAGCCTCTCAAACGCCCTATATTAATAAACATCCTTTCATTCAAAAATATTGAAAGACAGTCAAAAATCACCCTATGATTTGAGGAAATCAGACAGCATAAGTAGATGGTAAGGAAACATGTGATTCAGAGAACAGAGGAGAAAGCTTACGAATTTTCAAGTCTTACCTCATTCACAAGCCCCATCCTCTTTCAGAGCCTCTGCCTCCGTTCACTGCTCCCCAACAGTGACGTTTCAGCCCCAAGTTTACCAAGTTCATATTCGTTCTTCTGCTCTCTAGCTTGCGGTTTATGTTCTGAACAATAGCTCTGTGAGGACCATGACACAATCAGAAAATGGGGTTCTTTTACTCTTCTTAAAAGTACAAAGTCGTTGGATTCAGAACCCTGACTTACTGCCTATGAAGGAAGTCTGCTGCTGCTACCTGAGAAACATCCACACTTCTGAATAGTGAGAGGTGCACCTGCCTTAGGTCCCATGTAATGGAAGCTGATCTATTTCAATTGAAAGTGAAGATCAGGCAGAGCATGGTGACTGTAAGTCATTGTGGGCTCTGCACTAACTGGTAGGAGAGGCTGAATAAATTTAGAGGACCTCCCCCCCATAAAAACACACATATGTAACTTCGCATGACCATCATGAGTCCCTGGACCTCTCCCACGGGCCCCACATTAAGAACTGCAGAGAAAACTATTCTACTGAGATGTCAGTCCTGTCCTAAAAACAAACAAATAAAAACACCTGCAGACAGCATTTTGCAGAACTCTCTCATGTCCTGTGCTTAAACAACTCAAGAGATAAATTGTTGAAAAAAGACACTATGCATAGTCTCAGTTTAAACAACGGGAACAAGAATTCCTTCTACCATTAGGAAAATCCCTAATATGAGGAAACAAATGTCCCAAGACAGGGTACAGAGAGACAATTCAATAGAAAATGCAGAATTAAGATGATGATGAGGGAAAATAAAAGGAGACCCATGTAAGATCGGACCAGACACGTTTCGTCTCATCCACTTCTAGGTCAAGGTTGCAGCAGTTTGGCAATGTGGGGGCACTAGGGGTTGTTGGGTCTATCATACAGGGTGTTTGTGAATTTGAGGGGTAGAGGAAGGGGTTCTCAATATAGAGCACAGATCTAGACTGCTTAGTGAATTCTTGCTCTTCCTTTTAGGAAGTTCATAGCAATGGAGTCCCTTCAGGCACCTGTAGGGATGCCTAATTGAGCCCATCTTTCTTTGAGCTTCTCTGGGGCCCTGTGTATTCCTCACCAGTACCCATTAGCCTCGCCTCCACCTCCCTCCATGTCCACCCTTCTATTCTGCGGGCCAATGCATCTACCACTGCTTCTGAAATTTAATCAGATAGTACCAAAATTTTTTATCAGGAAAATGGTTTGGAGGTGCTTATATTTTGTAGGCTCGAGGAAGCTAATTTCAATTTATATACCTTCAAACAATACTTGGTTTAGTAGACATCATCCATAAAAATTATCCTACTGGTTTCTTCCTAATATTTGTTGAGTAATTTTATACAGTGAGTGTTTTTCTAGGCACTGGGCATAGAAAAATAACAAATCCAGGCCGGTGAGTGAGAAAAATAGAGAATTTCCACACAATGAATCAGACCTACGAGAAGGTTTACAAAGGGTTACAAGTAATGGAAGACAGAGGGGCGGCTATCAGCCAAACAGAGATGCTCAGAGAAGTCCTCCCTGTAGAAGGTAGAACTGGAAACAGCATGTTCTTACCCAACCCAGTTTCCCTGATAAAAGTCATTCATCTGTTTATTTTTCTATTCCAAGTGATAAGAATTACTAGTGTATTTTTAAGGCAACCAATAATCTTTTAAATTCTCCATTAATGTGTTGAAACTAGATGAATCCAAAAGTGTTTATTACCACATGACTGGTTGCCTAGCACTCTCTTCGCTGGTCTAATGACTGTGGCCAGTTGAGCCTACAAACATAATGAACATGGGGAATAACATAAATCTGATGAATAGAGCATAATGCAAATATTTTATACTTGTTAGCTGCATGTGTGTGTCAGGTAATTGTACATTTACTACTCTTGGACCTCAATTAATTTATGCAGGATGATTGGACATTAGTGAAAATTTTAAAAAAAGTGTAAACACCATCATAATGTTACCTGAAAGGGTATTTCATTACCTGTAGAATGTAGGAGACATTCCTCTCATTAGCATCTTCTGCTAAATTAGGGTTTTATGTGGTGAGAGTGTTTGTGGCTTAGTCAAAGCTCATAAAATAGACAGTGGCCAATAATGGGGACAAATGATTTATTGGCAAAAAGGAGCCAAGTCTCTTTGTCTTGTTTTATGGTCATGTAGCCAGAAATCACTTAGACACATTTTTCCATATTCCTCCAGGGAAAAGGAAAGAGTAGATTTCTATTTTTTAAGTCGTGGACTTAAAAAAATAAAAAAAGAACAGATGTAAATTTAAAAGCCTTCAACTTTTTATATTGGCCACTAACATGGCATTTGTACTGATCCAAGTACCCACTGAAGAGACAGATGTAGCATGATTTTAAAAAATCATTTTTCATTTGTTCCTCTTGTCATATTTGCCAACTGTAGATACCCTCTACATAAGGAAGTAACTTAAGATGGGCTGGTTTATTGATTTGAGTGTGCATTAGCAAACAAAACCAGAACTGGGAGTTTGTTTTAATAAATCACCCAAGATCCTGTGGTTATTATCCACCCTTAGAGGTTGACAATAGCTACATATTCATGTGAGCATACCGACATGCGTGAGTATTTCTATACGTTATCTCGACTTTCTCCAGTTCCGTCAGCCTCACACAGTGCAGCTCTGCCTGTGGAACATAGATATATTGGACACAGTGACTCATGTAGAAATCAGCATACAGTTAGGTATGCCTAAAGACGAGGGCATATTCCGAGAAATGTGTTGTCAGGTGATTTTGTCATTGTGTGGACATCATGGAGTGCACTTTACAATTATCCTTAAAAATGCTTGTGGTGCCAATGTATCAATGGCAAACCAGAGTTATCTGTATTCTCAGTGCATAATAGTGTCTGACATATAGTATAAGCTCAGTAAATATTCTGCATTCTTCCAAATCTGTTCATCTGTATTTACAGAGCATCCTGTATACAGCACAAAACTAAAGTCTATTTGGAAATAGATTAGAACTTGTGATTCATAATTCTAGACTCTGAATATAAAACATCATAGATAAGAACTGAAAAATATGGCTTCATATCTTGGCTCTACAACTTTTAGCTACTGAGCTTCATTGAGCTTTCGACAAATGGAAAGGATGATATTTACCTCCTCAAGTTTTTGTGGGAAATCAATGAGAAAAGTTTAGTAGAAAGACCAACTATGTATACTGCTCAACACTATTGATTCCATTAATATTAGTATAGCTATTGTTGAGTGTGTCACCTCTTCAGCCAACCATAGTTAATATTCTGTCCTCTAATCTCATGACAATGCTTTAATTCAGCACTGACGTCTTCACTTTATAGGCAAGGAAATTGAAGTTCAGAGAGGGTAAGTATGCTGCCAAGGTCACACAGCTAGAAAGCTGGAATTTAAATTCAGAAATCTCTGGTTATAATCCCTGTTCTTAGCCACTCTAACTTTTTTCTATAAAGCATTATCTTAAGAATTGCAAATTCCTATACTCTAAGAAAGCTATATATAGTCTAAAACATGGACACTAGATAGAGATAGAGATTTGGGGGAAAATACAAAAAAATAAAGACTTCTTGGATGACTTAAATTCACAGAGCATTTCGGAGCCAAAAAAATATCATTGTATTAGCACAGTCAGGATATAGAGAATGCCTAATGGCATCTAACTATTCTCTGTAGACTGAATTTTGTTTCTAAGTTACAAACTACTCAATATTTACTTGACTGTCTCAAAGACTCCTTACACTCAACCAATCCAAAATTAAATTGATCCATTTTTTAACTACCACTTTGCTCTGCCCCCTTCCCTACCAAAACATTTGTTTTTCTGTGTTACTGATATCTGTGGATCACAACTCCATCCCCTGCTCATCTCCAGACTCAGAAATCTGACGTCATACGTGAACCTTGTCTTTTATTTGTTTTGTTCATATCCCTGCATTTCTTCCTCTTTTTCACCTCTATGTCCACCCAAAGGACAGACTTGGTCGCAACCTGTGTTCACACTGCAGCCAAGGGCTCTTTCTAAAATGCCCTTCAGATAAAGCTGCTGCTTTGCACAAATATTTGAAAAGCTCCTCCTTGCCTTGAGGTGAGGTGTTGGGGGAGCATGTCTTTACAGGATTTTCAGTCCTCAATAAAATTTTCTCCCACTTACCCTGAAACTGGCTAAAAGCCCCTGCCTTCCAGCCCCACTGACATACACCAAACTTCCTACCCACCTGCTGGCAAACCTTTTTGCTGAATAACTTTTTCAAATATAAACATCATGTTTAGGCAAAACCTATTTCTCACATGTCAGTTCTTCCGAGTTTTAAGGCAACATTTCCTTCCAAAACACTAGAGGATTTGGGAGTGACCAAATGGGGAAAACAAATTCTGTAGTTTATCTCTTTGGCTTTGCCTGCTCCAAATGATTAAATATTTGAATTCAAATTCTCAGCCCCAAAGTTAATTTAAAAAAATCAAACTGCATCTATTTATATTTATCTAACAGAAAGATTGTGACGGTCTATTACATGTCAGACACTTTGCTTGGTCCTAAGGATAAGCAAAGATTAATAAAACAAGATTCTGCTTTGCAGAAGCCCCCCGCGTATGGAGACAATTACAGTCACCTTCGATGAGACAACATGTGAGGGTGTCTAGTTCAATGTTTGTTATATAAAAGGCATTCAATTGATGAGCTAAAAAAATAATCAGGATGTAGTAATGGCTACCTTACTGGTTTATGTAGAAACCAGCTTCCTCTTAGCAGCTGAAATTATGTTACAAAACACAAAGCTCCAATAGAATTGCCGGAGATGTTTTGAATCCAAAAAAGTAGCACCTCTAAGCCCACGTACATCTGACACATACATCAACTTTAATAAACCATACCACACTTTAGAGGGGCAAAACAGTCAATGCTCTATTAAATAAAAGGCAACCAATGTACAGAAGCAAATTCACCACCCAAGTAACTATTAATTATTTTAGCTCTTTGGTTTTTATCCTGATGCTATTGTCACGGAATTGTTTTAAATGCCTTTGAAGTAGCAAGCTGAATCTTTTGCCTAAACAGATTAGGGGAATTATGGTTTCTGCCCAACACCCTGACCTTCCAGGACCCTGAGCTGCCATCCCGTCAGCACACGTTGTTTCAATGGGAATGTGACTCTGAAACTCAAACCCTGAGAAAGGAGGCCTGAAAGGCACCTTTCTGAGAAACAATTGATTTGCTTCATTTCATTGAAATGGCTGATGCTTTGATGGTTCATATTTACAATGGCTTGTCCTGCTCTTCAGTGGAGTTGATACATCAGAGTTTTGAACACTATAAACTTGATCAGAACTTCCTCAGTAATAAACAGCCTGGATTGACTTGAGGGGGTGCACCCCTCCTCCTGGGACCTCGGGAGCCCATTTGCTTACCAATTTGTAGCTAAAGTCATAAGAATGGTGTTCTTCATGCTCAGCTGCTCCAGGTGGTTGAAAATAGTTCTGAGAAGCTCAATATGCAAACGGTTCTGGGCGCCTGAAGGAATTCAATGAGGAGAAAATTTGACCTTCCTTAGGAGAAGGCTCGGCTAAACACATTTTTAAGGACAGGATTTTTGTAGTATTCATAAAACACGTGAAGAATGTCAATTTTCCTTGAAAAATGTCATTTCCTAAACAATGTAGAAAAGTAACAAGCTGGTATTCCAGTTTGTGATAGTTTTTCTCTGAATGCCAAAGATGCATCAGATTTTGCAGGGATGTATGTTGTGTTCCATCATTGAATCACAGTCCCATGAAAGAGCAAGGAACACACACCTCTCCCCCATATTAACACATACGCTGAGGCTAAAATCTAGCCACTACTGAAGGGCATGGGGTTGGTAAGTTTATTCTTTTCAACTCCACTGTTTGGGAAGTGTTCTGGGTAAGTGTATTTACTTTCTGTGTTTTTGAAGAGCAGGTCCAATATAGACATGATCATGTTGGAATCAAGCCATTAAATTTTTACAAAATGCTGATTCACTCTGCCCACCACCTTCTTCTGTTTTGGATATTGGAAGGTTTCCTTGAGCAGTTGTGTCCTCTGACAGGTATGGCATCTCACCCAGGTGGCATTCCTATCAGTTTGCCAAGCGATTTTTGCCACAATAGCACTGGGGTCTCTGTTACAGTGAGTTCAGGGTTAACCTAACCAACAAAACTCCCTATCAAACCCCTCAAAGATACAAGAAGTCCATTAGGGTCATTTCTCAGCACCCAGAGGTGAAAAACTATCTTCTGCAGGTCTGTAGAAAATGACAACTAAATCTACCCCAACCCCTCCACATTTTTGCCTACAAAGAGAATTACATGAATTTCTTAGAAATTCTAAGGAAATCTCAGGCCAAAATCTGAAAGATCTTCTTCTACCTTATAGTGGACTCCTGCTCAACTTCTCACTAGATTTCAACAAAGCCACCCCCACATGGTTCCCAGCCCTATTTTTAGTGTAATTCTTCTGCATTTCACCAACTTCTTTATACGATGAAAAACAATTGAATCAGCTTCTTCATCAAAATGGTAGCAATCCTGGTACTGACATGACTGATAGTAAATGTTTGTGCAGGAGAATGAAGACAAGATGTAACAGTTGTATGTCAGGATTTCTTAGCTATTTTTAATTTGAATCAAAATCAGGATCTTGGCCCTGGCCGGTTGGCTCAGCGGTAGAGCGTCGGCCTGGCGTGCGGGGGACCCGGGTTCGATTCCTGGCCAGGGCACATAGGAGAAGCGCCCATTTGCTTCTCCACCCCCCCTCCTTCCTCTCTGTCTCTCTCTTCCCTCCTGCAGCCAAGGCTCCATTGGAGCAAAGATGGCCCGGGGGCTGGGGATGGCTCCTTGGCCTCTGCCCTCAGGCGCTAGAGTGGCTCTGGTCGCAACAAAGCGACACCCCGGAGGGGCAGAGCATCGCCCCCTGGTGGGCAGAGCATTGCCCCTGGTGGGCGTGCCGGGTGGATCCCGGTCGGGCGCATGCGGGAGTCTGTCTGACTGTCTCTCCCTGTTTCCAGCTTCAGAAAAATACAAAAAAAAAAAAAAAAATCAGGATCTTGGGCATTGTTTTAGGTCATCTTTGAAAACAAACCTTGGCCCTAGCCTGTTGGCTCAGTGGTAAAGTGTCAGCCCAGTATGTGGAAGTCCCAGGTTCAATTCCTGGTCAGGGCACACAGGAAAAACGCCCATCTGCTTCTCCAACCCTCCCCACTCTCACTTCTCTCTCTTTTTCTCTTCCCCTCCCACAGCCATGGCTCGATTAGAACAAGTTGGCTCCAAGTGCTGAGGATGGTTCCATGGCCTTCACTTCAGCTTGGTTGCTGAGCAATGGAGCAATGGCCCAGATAGACAGAACATCCCTCCTAGTGGGCTTGCTGGGTGGATCCCAGTCAGGGTGCATACAGGAGTCTGTCTCTGCTTCCCCTCTTCTCACTGAAAAAAGAAAGAAAGAAAGAAAGAAAGAAAGAAAGAAAGAAAGAAAGAAAGAAAGAAAGAGAGAAACCTTAATGTGTAAGATGGATTAGAAAGTTTTTGTGGGAAGCTAGTCATTAGCAAGGGGATAGTACAAAAGAAAAGTTGTTCCTGTTAAAAAGCAAGATCACATTTTAAATCAAATTAAACCACAAAATTATAGATCTTTTTTATTATTTTTAATATGTACTATGTATGTATATGTGTATATGTATATATGAGAATAGCATATACATCTTTCTCATGTTTCAGTTATCTAAATTGTCCAGCAATTGATACAAATGAAAAAATTTAACTCTATTTCCAAACATTTTAGTATTCATTGTTATAAAAATAAAACATGCAGATGATCTTTTCCTCATTTTTTTTCCTTTAGAAGCTTAGCTGACAGTTAAATGAGAGACTATCTACATACACACAAAAAAACTAGAGGATAATTAATTAAAACTAAACTATCCATATTGATTTAATAATCTATTTCAGATTATGTAGATTCAGAGAAATAACATCAATAGAGATTAAAAATTAATCTGATGACTATAAATGTATATATATACAAGGTGGGGCAAAGTTATTTATAGGTATGAGTATGTGAAAGTTTATTCTTATATCATTATCTATTAATTATTGTAGTATTTTTCTGTACAAACAACTGTAAACTGGTATGTACATGTGTCTTTAACTTATGTAATGTAATTTTTCAACTCAATCGTTTAATAATGGCATGGCAGAAAAATTATGGAAGCCCTTTTGCATTCAACAACAGTTCCTAATCATAGCAAAAATACTAAAAACATTGCAAATCCACTCCTGACCTCTCGCTGGAGTGCAGGTTTACATGTCGGAAGTCTCTTACCTTTCCTGTGTCTGTCTCAACTGGAAGACCGGGCCAGAATCCTTCCTTCTCCATAGACAAATTTTATAAAATGTCCAAATTAAAAATGATCAGTTAGTACAAAATAACATCAATTGTCACAGTCCTTTGAAGACGAGTGAAGAAGAAACACAACATATGCTGTTACAAATAAAAGGTAAAAATCGAAAGAGAGTCATCATTGATCGCTGTGCAATCCCATCAGACCAGGTAAGAGTTAAAATATGAGAACTCCCCAAAGCTTAGATGACTTTGGAAATACAGATGAAAAACAAAGAGACGGAAAGTATAATTAACTCCATTACTGCTCAGTCAAATGAAAACAGCCATGACATCCTTTCTTATTTATGACCCCAGCAAATGGCTCAATTCCAGTCCTGAATATTGCTATAGGACAGGACCGGTTCCACAGCAGGTGAAACAGACACAAGCCGCTGAAATTTATGTCACTGGATCGTGTTATAAATATAAGATTTATGTAGAAGTCCCATAAAAATAAGTAGCTTTTCTATCTTCTTATAACAATTCTTGCTCTCTGGCAAACAAAAGTCTCTACATAGGAAGCTGGAATCTTCTTAAATGCAATTAGAATAACGAGAAGCCTTTTTTTGTGTAAATATACATTTTGTCTTGGGTATTGTAATTTACCAATAGCAATAAAAAAATCCTTGAATAATTTGCCATCTATTAACATTTAGAACATATTTTCATTTCTGAGTTGTCCTTAGTAATCGGAGAACTCCTCAGTGTGGTATGTAGTCACCATTGCACAGAATGGCAAAAGGAATATTTGGGGTCACCTATAGCATTTACTTCCTGAGAGGGAACCCTTTCCAATTTCTTTCCACCTCTGTCCTCATCTTTCTCTCAAATCTTGTCTTCTTAATCACTTTGGAATTTCTAGTGCCTAGAACAGTACCCAGCATGTAGTATTTACTCAATAAATTATTTACCCATAAAAAATGTCACGGTGCACATATATCCTACCCCTCCAGTTCAAATGGCAGGGACTCCCTTGTCTTTCTTTGTAGCTTATCATCAATTCCCAGGACACATACCTTATTTACAGTTTGTGCTCATTAAATATTAGTTGATTGACTGATTTTTCAAGTCAAAAACTATTTATTTAAAAATAGTTTTGCAGTGACATAAAATATTTTCTTCACTGCTGGTGAGAGTATAAACTGGTACAACTATTTGAATGGCAATTTACTTTTTATAGTTTTGGTCAAGAGTGTTCATAGCAACAAGCAGAGTTTGTAAGAACAAAAAGAACAGAACAGGATAAATTGTGTTACATATTTCCATAAGGCAACATTATAGAATAGTGAAAAGGCATCAACCATCCTTACACAGGTCATCACAAATGATTCTCCCAAATAAAAAATTAAAGAAAACAAAACCAAGTGGCACATCATTTCTATATAAACTCTGAAGCCATGAACTCAATAATACCTACTGCATTATACACTACACATTGTATTTATTGATTTTAAATGTATGATAATGAATGCTCTTGTTTCTCTTCAGATCACATAAATCTTTCGCCTTTTAAATGTATGACAATGAAAAGCACTATATTCAACACAGCAGTTGCCCTGGGGTAATGAGAGAATTGCAGTCCTGCAGACAAATATAACAACATAGAACACAGGCCCTGGCCGGTTGGCTCAGCGGTAGAGCATCTGCCTGATGTGTGGAAGTCCCGGGTTTGATTTCCAGTCAGGACACACAGGAGAAGCGCCCATCTGCTTCTCCACCCCTCCCCTTCTCCTTCCTCTCTATCTCCCTCTTCCCCTCTCGCAGCCAAAGCTCCATTGGAGCAAAGTTGGCCCGGGAGCTGAGGATGGCTCCATGGCCTCCACTTCAGGCGCTAGAATGGCTCTGGCCTCAACAGAGCAGTGCCCCAGATGGGCAGAGCATCGCCCCCTGGTGGGCCTTGCCAGGTAAATCCCAGTTGGGCACATGTGGGAGTCTGTCTGATTGCCTCCTTGCTTCTAACTTCAGAAAAATACGAAAAAAACCCCACAAAACATAGAATACATCATAATATCCAGTACTGAGTATAAAATAAAATAAATAGTAAAACCTAACATTTATTGAGCATTTAGTACATGCCATGTACTGTGTTAAATGTTTAAAGTGGGGCATCTCATTTAATCTTCTCAATAAAACTTATTATGCCTCATTCTAGATGAGAAACCAAGACGTTGGGAGGTAATGTGACCCATCCAAATCACACAGAGCATGAGCGCAGGATCTGAGATTTGCACTTAGGCAATCTAACTTCCAAAGCCCACCTTCTGAAATCATTCTCCTGTTCTTTCCCCTCCACTGGAACATGTTGTTGCAGGGAATATCAATTAATAAAATTTTTATGTGGCATCTTGACAACATGCATCTAAACTTTTAGTGTGTACATTTTCTGACTCAGAAATACCATTTCTATGTGTTCGTGCTGAGATCATAATAAACACACTTCGAGGGATATGTCAAAGGAAGTTTGTCTCAGCAAGGCATAGGAAAGCCAAGAAACAAATCAATAATCATCAATAGAGGATTGATTCCAAAAATTATGATATTCATGCAATATAATCCTCTCTATCCTTATTTATATGGAAGATTTGCATTAATACTGAAAGGTGAGTGCCTAAACAACATGCATTATGTGATCTTGTTTCTGTAAAAAATAACAATGTCTAAACATAGACATAGAAAGCAGTTTGGAAGGCTGTCCCTTGCAATGCCACTAGAGATCACCCCTAACTGCTGGCTGTCAGTAGTGTCTCCACTGTTGACCTGCCATCATAATTCTCTTTTCTCGGTCTTCATAAAAATAGAATACACATTCCTTTGTTTGTGCTCTTGTTTACTATTTGTGTCTTTTACCAATTTTATGTAACGACGGGCAGGGACCACAGCTGTATTATTCACCACTAGTGACCTGGCCCCCTTGGTACAGACTCTGTGCTCCAGAAATACTTCTGTAAAAACTAGTGTTCAACATATTTATTTCCAGATGATTCTCACCTTCTACTTTATGCCTTCGTCCATTGATTCAACTTTTACAAGGAGACAGACAGGTGTGTGTTTTTTTCCATAAGAAGCAGTAAAGCTATCTTCATTTTGGTAAAAACCAGCCAGTTGACCCATGAGTGAGGCAATGCAGAGCGGGTGCTGATGAAGGTCACCCCCACCTGCCAGGTCTGCATCCATGAGACGAACCTGATGCCTCTCTTCAGGTTTGGGCACTGCTCCATGAAACCTCACCCACATGTTCTCTTCTTCCCTTCCTTCTCTCTCCCTCCACCTCTCTCTCTCTCTCTCTCTCTTTAAAATTTTGAAGCATAGCTCTGTTACTTTCACTGAGGAATGTACCGTATTCCCTCATGTAAAGGGGCACCCTTTTCCAAAAAAATTGGGGTCTAAAAATTGGGTGCATCTTATACAGTGGCTGTGGCATTTCAAATGCCATAGATGGAACCGAGGAAGAGGCAATATATGAAGGCAGTGATTCATCATTAGACACAGATGAGGACAAGCTGATGGATGGGAGTTTTGACAGTGATGAGGAGTTGTATGAATTTTATGATGAATAAGACTTGAGTTCAATAACTTTAGGTAATACACTTTTTTTCAAATTTTCGGCCCCAAATTTAAGGTGCGTTTTATACATGAGGAAATACGGTATTCCATTATTTGCAGAGCCAAGAACTGGGCTGCCTGCCCCAGTGGAGCTAGAGAACTGTCTGTCCAGTTCCTGGCTCTGGCTAGACCAGGAAGAACCCAAGAACAGCAACTATAGAGACCAGGCTGCTGACAACTTGGTTTATTGGGTTTTCTTGCTTATATTTGCATTTGAAATGCCATCAGGGGGTGAGAGCCATAACTCAAAGGGCTACAAAGCCTGCTTTTCCTCTCATTCTTTGCAGAGGGAGCAGGCTGACTTAGCCCAGCCTCCCACTGTCAAAAGACTAGCCATTCCATAAATACATGTTGCAAAAAGGAATGAAGAAGTGAGCATGTAAAACAATTTTTTCCCATCTATCTTGCTATGGCAGTAAAAGCCATAAAAACCACAACTGAAAAATGTAAGGTTTGATAAATACTGAGTCTAGGGAAGAAAAAATATATATATATTTATAAATTAATTTGTTTTCAACATAAGACCTTGTATGCCAGGTTCCAACACAGTGGATTTTTACAGTGAAGCCATAAAGCCTAAAATGGGTGTTATGAATGTGGACAATATAATTTATAATACTTGCATCACTTTCAATTATGCAGGTGCTCAAAGCCCAACAAATTGAATAATGAACAGGGGTAATGAATTGAACCCTGAGAAGACGATCACAGAAAACACTGGGTCATCACCACCGAGAAATTCATGGGCAGAAATCACCCTGAAAGCAACAAACTTGTTTGAAGGGCACATTTTCTCTTGCAAGCAGTAACATTCATGAACAGCAATGCCAAGTAGGAATTGCTTTTAAGAAATACCCATTCAAGGCATAAAGCAGCTAAAGTAGTGTATTTCAGATGACCAAACAGAGAATTAGAATTATAAATTGGCCTGTTACATTCGTGGAGAGGGCAGGTTCTCTATTTTATTATTTTTAACAGCATGGAGAGGGGAGAGAAATGCAGTCATATAAATTATTAAGCTCTGTCACTTTAGACTTCAGCTTGGAGAGCATGTTGATATTTCACAGATCCTAAAGCACAGAGTTCTTAACGGTATTTCATACAACACTGCAGATCAGAAATTTAAATAATGAAATGATTTTTGAGCTTGCTGTTGAGCCCTGGGTTACAGGATGCCGGGTCTTGTGATTGCTAGTGAAGGTTCTGATGGGATGGTGCCCACTAAGCCTCGCACCCACATCTCTGCCTCCAGCGATACCGCTGACCAGCGGGACGTGCAGTTCGCAAAAATCCTGCAAAGACACCAGTTGAATACGATTAGCTAAAGTCAATAAAAATGAACCACTCCCCTCACCCCAACTGCAATCATCATCACACACACTACTTGGTTTGCACACCCATCCAACTCCTCCATAAAGTGTATTTATCAAGGAAACTTCAAAATCATCTGCCTCCTAGAATATTGCAAGCCAGGAGGCAGTACTATGTAATGATTAGTGTATTGTCCATGAGGTCAGAATAAATGGTTTTCAATCCCAGCTTTACTTTTTGTCTGGATGGGTCTTAGGCTGACAACTTAATCTTGTAAAGTTGAGTTTCTTTATCTGGATAATGAGGTCAATAGCAGTACTGACCTCTTAAGATTATTGGGAGTATTAGATGAGATAATATATGTAAAACATTTAGTCCAGTAAATTATAAGATATTTAAGTGTAGGAACCTCTTTTGTATTTTTAGTCACTTATAACATGCGGAATACAGTCACTGTAGGTTCCCATTAAATACTGCTGAGCCCTGGCTGGGTAGCTCAGTTCATTAGAGCATTGTCCTTACATGCAAAGGTTGCAGGTTCGATCCCGGTCAGGGCACATATAGGAACAGATTGATGTTTCTGCCTCACTCTCTCTCTATCGCTCTCCCCCCTTCCTCTCTCTCTAAAATAAATCAATAATTATTTTTAATTAAAAAAAATACTGCTGACTGAATGAGTTCTAAGGGAAAGCATTTCAAACCATTATAGCTGATGAACTCTGAACTCTAAGAAACCTCAAAAACAATTTTTTTATTTTTTGTTTATGGGTGACCTGAAACAGCCAAGGACAATAATTCACAACATGACCTTGGATAAGTCAATTAACCTCCCTGGACCCGAGTTCCGTCACCTGTGCAGTGAGGGGTTGGCCAGGATGACAGCTGAGGATCCCTCCAGGTGCCCCACTCTGCGATCCTGTGTGACTTCCTCACCACGGTTTCCCTGTGCAGTGTTAGGTTCTACACATTGCCCCTTCTAATAGCCATTCAATCTTACTTCTACAAGCCAGGTCCCGCTGGTGTTGGAGGGCGCTGCCTGTTTCTGGTTCACCGTGGAGAAGTCAGTGGTGGGGAACAGATGAGGATCGATGCCCTGTTATGGCCACAGCTGGGAAGCAATTTCAACCTTTGTGTGTGGGGGCTGGAGTGCGGGGTGTATTTTCCGCCTGGGCTGAGCACATTAATGACCACTGGTAGTACAAACTTTGTGCTTGGGACACTTCTGCCAGGATGTCATTCTCCTCCAGTGAGTATTGGATCTGAAAAAAAATTTTTTTAATATATATTTATGTATGTATCTGTTGATGCGCTAGCATCTGAATCTTCCTGATCAGTAAAGTACAAAAACAGGGCCTGTGGAATCAAAGAGAAGTTGAAAATCTTTGCCTCCACCCCTTGCTCTTGACTAAAACGGAGATGTATGTCCATCATCTGGAGTCTGTGCTTCCCCCTAGGGACCCTCAGAGTGCGTAGAGATGTCAACAGAACTACAACAAAATTCCCAGAATGCCTGTACCAGCAGAGAAGCAAAAAGAAAGCAAGCTGGTTTAGGTAAGAGCAGTGTGAAGATTCTCCCCAAATAAATCTTACTAGGTAAGGAGACAGCAAAAGAAACAGCCAGAGGTTAAGAAGACAAGAGCACCCTTAGAACAATTGCAAAATAAAATGCAACACACTTTTACAGCGGACAGCTAAGTTTGAAGGTTTTAAGAACAACAGGTTTCAGAGACACTGTAGGGCTGCAAAAACAAAAGTTGCCTCGTTGGTCGATAAAGCCGTGACTCATTGGAAACCCTAGGGAAAGATGAGCAAACACAGAAAATTACCTGAAATGACAATTCTTTTCCTCACCACCAGAAAGCCCTTTACCATGTTTTTCCTGGCTGTCCCCAAGTTTCCCTGTTCATATATAATTAAAGAAACAGGGCAGCAGGAATAAGTATGACCGTCTTCTCATAACAGATCATTTTCTTCCATCTCATTTTCTCAACTATTTTAGTTCTTTTTCTCTGAAACCTCTTAAGTTCTATAGGTTGCACAGTGACATCCCTCAAGGAACTACCCCTCCCAACATGCAGCCCCATGCTTAGTCTCCCACTATGTTGCCTACAGATTTAGCCATGACTTGCTCTAACCAATGGGACATCAGCAAACATCAAGACAGGGCAGTGGAGTAGGGTAAGCGTGGGCTTTGGAGTCAGCAAGACCCAGCTTTGAGTCAGAGAACTGCAACGTGTTGGCCGAGACAATGGGAAAAAAATGATTTAATTCCTGTGGTCCTCATTTTGAAAGGCAGGTTATAGTAGCAGAATGAGACCCAGGTTTGAATCCTTGCTCTTTTATTTACCAGCAACAGGAAATTGTACAAGTTACTTAATGTCTCTGAATTCAGGTTCCTTGTCAATCAAGTGGGTATAATAGTATTTACCCTAAACATTTTAATATGATACAATCAACACCTCACAAGTAGCAGGCCCTCAAGTAAGCACAGTATTTGTTGAAAGATTAAGTCAGAGTAGGTCTTGTTATGTTTCTTAAACAGAACAAAATGTTCACAAATAAATATATCAACTAAATGTTGACAGCTGTGTCAATTAAAATTGCAACTACAGTATTTATTATACTTGTGTATTGTAGCTTAATTCAACATATCTTTCATAAATGATATATCTTCACTGGATAAGAATGAGAACATGTCAAAAAAACACAAAAATAACATTTCCCCATTTCCTACCAACTTAAATTAATAATTTTGAATAATTGGGTGCCTAGATAACTCAGATATTTTTCTGAAACTCTGGGACCATCCTGTAAATATTGTTTTGTAATTTCCCCTGTTTTTCTCTTAAGAATGCATTGCAAACATCTTTATGTGACTATAAATATATTCCCGACTGCTCTATTAATGAATGCACTGTAATTTATTTCACCAGCCCCAATGTTCACATTAAAAAGTAGCTGCAATTTTCTTTCTTTGGAACTCTGAGCCATATATACAAATCACATCAGTCACCAGACTCTAATAGAAAAGAAGATTTCATATTAAATTTAATAAACATCTCCAATTTATAGCTGTCACACTGCAAACTGAAAATATGGACTTGGTCATTAAATACGCATTTGGCTTGTGTCTTCCCAGTAACCGAGCCCCTGCTGGGAGTGTTTGTTGACTAGGGAAGTGTATTAATATGATTGTGTTGATGAGACGCCTGTTGCTTTGGAAAACAAATCAACCTCGCTTTGTCCCAGAGAGAGGCACTGTGAAGAAATCGAGGTTTTTTCCCCTTCTTATGGACCTGGAGAAAAAAACATGTTTTCCAAAGCTGATTTATGGCTTGCAGATGGGTAAAGCTGGAGTTATTAAGATGAAAGTGAGAGACGTTGTTAGAGAGAAGCAACTTGATTTAAGTCAAGAGAAGATTGGGAAAGGTATCAATACTTCCTGGGCTTCTGGACAACCCATCCCCTGAGAAAGACACCTGTAACCTAGAATCCGCTTGTCACAAGCATCTGTTTTTATAATAAACCTCTTCTTCAAGCCTGACAAAATCCCAAGGGCTCCCTTGACAGCTCTCCAAGGAGAAACCCAGGAAGAAGAGGCCAACACAACTCCACCAAAGGCTCTTGGGAGTGTAAGGAGATAAGCTACAGAGGTTCAACACTAACAATACAGCAGACTCTTGCTGAGGACACACAATGGGTCCAGCGCTGTACCTGCTGCTCTCAACACATCTACCTCATTCAGTTCCCACAGCATCTCTGGGCACTAAGGACTCACACTGCCCCCCACTGCCGGAGGAAGAAACTGACACCCAGAAACTCAGCTGGCCTGAGGTGTCACAGGGTAAGAGGCACCTGTTAGGCTGGCGTCTGCATTGGTGCACAGAACCTCTCCTGTCCAGGCAGTCCAGAGCACAGACCATTCTCCTCCAAGATAAAGCTCCCATTCCACTGCCCCTTGGTTCCTGGATTGACTTGCTGTGTATTCCATTCTTGCCCTTTCCTGGAAACATGGGGGATGTTATTCAAAATGCCTGCATGTGTTGGACCAGACTTGGCTTATTTGTTCTATCATATCGCAGCATTGCTTCAAATTGTTCTCCCAAGGATCTCTTTGCTCCCAAAGAGCACTATCTTTATTTGAAGGAAACATTAACAATAATAATGTGATGGCGAATCTTGTCATAAGTGCATGTATTTATTCATTCATTCATTTAGAAGGTATTTATTACAATATAATTTGGTGATCAAGAGTACAGGCTCCAAGCTGGACTGCTGTATCCAAATATTAACAATACTACCCTAGCCTGACCTGTGGTGGCACAGTGGATAAAGCATCGACCTGGAAATGCTGAGGTCGCCGGTTTGAAACCCTGGGCTTGCCTGGTCAAGGCACATATGGGAGTTGATGCTTCCAGCTCCTCCCCCCTCCTCTCTTTCTCCCTCTCTATCTCTCTCTCTCCCTCTCTCTCTCCTCTCTAAAAATGAATAAATAAAATAAAATAAAATAATTAAAAAAAAACAAAAAAACAATACTACCCTCGAGCTGGGTGGGTTTCTGCAAAGAATACTAAATGTGCCTCAGTATCTATCTCCAGCATTGAAGTAATAAGATAATAATAGTATATCTCACAGAGTTATGAGGATTAAATAGTTAATATACTGTATGTAGGCTGTTTAGAATGTTGTCTGGCACAGAGGAAATGCTCAACATAGGCGAGTTGTTGTCTTAGTTTGGGCTGCTATAAGAAAACACTACAGACTGGATGGCATGGATAAACATCTATTTCTCACAGTTCTGGAGACTGGGAAGTCCAATGTCAATGTGCTGGGTGACAGTGTGTGCCGAGTGTGCTCTTCCTGGTTTACAGGTAACTACCTTCTTGGTGTGTCTTCATGTGATGGAGAAAGGGCACTTTTCTCTTCCTCTGCTTCTCAGCATCACTAAGTCCAGTGTGAGATTTCTACCCTCATGAACTATCTAACCCAAATTATGTTCCATGTGTCCCACCTCCAAATACCATGATACTGGGGATCAGGGTCTCCATACATAACTTTTGGGGATTTACAAATTCATCCCATTAACAACTATAGATATAATTACAATTATTTACAAAGTGCCTTAACTCTGTGCCACATTTGTGCTATAAACTTCAGTTACAGAAATGGAGACAAAGGGATGACTAGCACACACAATTGTTGAAAAAAATGATCCCACATAAAAGAAAAATATGTAGTTATAAGGTACTTTGACTCTAGATGCCTGTTTCAAAATTCTCCCCTTTCAAAAAGAGATAGAACTCTTCTTTAGCTATTTGTGGGAAGGCTATAGGAAATTAGCTGCCTTAGCAGATTATGGCTCAGTCTGCTCAGGTGGTAGAAACTTAGGTGACATTCTCCTAAACCAGTGCATCCATATCTTCCATGGGACTAGTGAGACTTCGAGACTTTCAAAATTGCAATATAGGCCCTGGACGGTTGGCTCAGTGGTAAAGTGTCAGCCTGTCGTGTGGATGTACTGGGTTCAATTCCTGGTCAGGGAACCTGGAGAAGCACCCATCTGCTTCTCCACCCCTCCCCTTCTTGCTTCTCTCGTTCTCTCTCTCTCTCTATTCCCCTCCTGCAGCCATGGCTCAATTGGAGCAAGTTGGCCCCGGGCACTGAGGATGGCTCCATGGCCTCTGCCTCAGGTGCTAAGAAAAGCTCAGTTGCAGAGCATTGCCCCCTAGTGGGCTTGCTGGGTGAATTCCAGTCAGGGCACATGAGGGAGTCTGTTTCTGCCTCCCTTCTTCTCACTGAATTTAAATAAATAAATAAATGAAGTTGCAATATAAAATATGTAACAAACAATGGCATTTATATATGCCAAGCACTTTTCAAGGCATTTTATTTTCCTTTCATTATTTCCCTGTTATAGAATTATCTGATATTTGCACTGAGTCTGCAAGTTCAAACCCGCATCACTGATTGCTTCATGTTCATCAGAGTTGAGGCATTTTAAAAATCACTAATGAATTCTCAGTAAAACCCTATGAGTTAAGTACTATTACTACCCCATTTTAAAGATAGAGAAACAAGTGCAGAGTGGGCTATTTAGAGCCATACAGTGAGCAGCAAAGCCCAATCTGCTATTCTTTGCTCTTAAATGCACATCTTAGTGCATCTGTATAATTGAAGAGACTGCTTAAGTCTCTGCCCATTAAACAGTTATGCATACAGACTGTGATTGATGAGGCTATACAAGATGCTATGATGTCACAGTTAGATTTTTCATTGTTACATTCATAAATGTTCGTTCTATAAATGTTTTGTTCTTATTTTGTTTGGGAGGAAGCGGCAAAGTTATACTCAGACTAAATTCTGTCTTTGGCGGCAGTTTATTTAGCACATGTTTACTGTGGGAATTATAATAATTTCACCAGTCAACAGCATATGTAATAATATCTCTTCATAAGTCAATAAAGAAATAACATACTCCAAAGAAATGGCGGATTGATCCAGGCCAGGGGAGATGAGAGGAATAAAGTCCATAGTTAACAGAAAAAGGTATACCTTTTTATTAGAGGAGCCACTTGGGAGAAATGGGAACCAGCTGAGATCTGCTGTCCAGCTGCCCATGCAAAATATAAAGTCCTTTGTTGCTAGAGCACGTTGCTAGGGAATGATGACGCTGTTCTTGGTAGGCAGCCTGACTTCCTTCATGGGGTCCCTGAGAGGCTTTTGGCCACTGCTTAAAAGACAGTAGCCCTTACTGTGCCAGGTGCTAATGCTTCAAGGGTCTTTGGAGGTGGTGACTCACCTCACCCAAACAGACACTTAAAAATCTTCACGAACATGCAGTATTTAGCCTAACTTTCCCCTTAGCATAGATGCTTTTACACACGTTCATATTGATAAGCCCCCAGTGGGCTCAGCAGCTGACTAACAAGATTTCTTTTGTTATTCGGCAGCTTGTTGCTGATCACAGATCCTAAATACTAAAAATATCCCTGCCACCTACAAAGATTGATCACACAAGCTTTGTTAATGTCCATTTGATACAGTAACAGGTGGCCTCCTCTCTAGTTTTAGTCTTCATTTGATTAACAATTTGTGTGTTATGGGTTTTCCCCTTTTTTCCCTTAATAATCCAAATCCTAAAGAGTGAGATCCACATTTACCTAACCCTGAAATAAAAGCAGTAATCTGTGAATATGGAATGAGCAGGGTACTTCCCTGTCCAATCACTTAAGAGAAAATTTCTGCATCTGCATACAGACATAAGAACACTACCATTAAAATGTGAAACATCGGCCCTGGCCGGTTTGCTCAGTGGTAGAGCGTCGGCCTGGCGTGCAAGGGGTCCCGGGTTCGATTCCCGGCCAGGGCACACAGGAGAAGCGCCCATCTGCTTCTCCACTCCTCCCCCTCTTCTTCCTCTCTGTCTCTCTCCTCCCCTCCCGCAGCGAGGCTCCATTGGAGCAGGGATGGCCCAGGCGCTGGGGATGGCTCCTTGGCCTCTGCCCCAAGCGCTGGAGTGGCTCTGGTCGGGACAGAGCGAGGCCCGGGAGGGGCGGAGCATCGCCCCCTGGTGGGCAGAGCGTCGCCCCCTGGTGGGCGTGCCGGGTGGATCCCGGTTGGGCGCATGCAGGAGTCTGTCTGAAGTCTCTCCCCATTTCCAGCTTCGGAAAAAAACAGGAAAAAAATAAAATAAAATAAAATAAATTCAAAGCATCCTTGCATTATTCATGGCATTAAATATTATTCTGAGTCCTTTTATTTTTCTAAGCTACAAGAGTTAGAGGCAGGCTCACTGACAACCTCATCAAAAGGGAAAGAATTGACAGTTTCTCTTCCAGTGAAACATACAAGTATTATAATGACCTGGTAATGCTCTTTACTCAATAGTAATGAAAACAGATGTCAAAAAAAAAAAAAAAAAAAAGAATGATAAAAAAATGTTCATGGCTTTATTAATAATAGTAAACCGCTGGAAATAAGATAAACCTCCATCAGTAGGATAAACAACTGTGATGTGTGCACATACTAGGGTGCTGCACAATGACAAGGAACAAAGTGCTGACATGCACAGAAACTTGAGTAAACCTCAAAAATAATGTGGTCAGCAAAAGCGTGATCAACAAAAATAGGTGTAATTACATCTACGGGATGTTCTGAAATAAGCACAATTCAGTTATGGAGACAAGCGTCAAAATAGCTGGGCGGCTATTTTAAAAGAGGGAATTTTAGGAATGATGGAATTGTTCCATCACTTGAAAAAGGTGGTAGATATGAGTATACACTTGCGTCAAGTCTCATTGAAACTGAGCGCTTAAAACTTGTGCCTATCTACAAAGAAAAATAAACTCAAAATTGAATTAAAACTTTATAAGAGGAAAAATAAAGCCATCACATTCATTCAGACTAAACTTACTCCATGTTCTTGTGTGATAGCTTTCAGTCCCTTCAACCTGTTTTGCAGATATTTTAACCCCACCCCCCTCTTCCTCCCAACTCATATGAAAGACAACAGTGAATGATCGCTTGATGGCCATTTCCACCCAACAGCTAATATTAACCAAAAATATGGATGGGGTTTTGCAGTCCACTCACACTTTTCCATCATTTCTACAGTAGTTTCATTATTTATTTATTTATTGTTGCAGGTAGTCAATGGCGACAAATGACTTTTCAAAGGGTAAACAATGAGGATGTAAGATTCAGCCCATTAAAACAGATCTCAGAGTCTCTTTACTGATCTTGAATTTGATCATTCCCTGGGAATTCTGAATCAGTGGGTTTTTCCTGGTTACTTTCCAATGACATTTAACAGTTAGACTTAAAAATACATAAGAAAGCATTATAAGTTTCATCCACAACGATTATGGCCGTCATTTGAATAAAACACAGATTTTGCAAGCTGTAAAGCACATCATTACAACATGGCCTGAGTGAGGCTTGGCTCACAAACTACAGAACTCTAACCAAGTCATTAAATCTATCTAAAAGGGTCTCATTTGAGAAGCAATAAAATTTTTAATCATTTTATTATTAAAAGAGTGTTTAATATGTCGCTAATTAAATGCCAAAGGCAGGTTATCTGAGTTTAACCTTCAAAAAGAAAATGATGTATCAAAAGTCTGCCTCTGGCATCTTGGGATAGAAATGTCATCCTCATAATCATTGCGTGACAACTAGCTGGTGGCCTTTTCTCAAGCTATGGTTAAATTACCTGATTAAATTAATAGCCATTTAGATGTTTTAGGAACTGCACAGACCTCCACTAAATGAAAATTAGGTCCATTACATTTTCTGAGTGGGCTAGATAGAGCCTAAAATAAAACACGTATGCCATGGCCCACATTACTTAGATTAAGCAATTAAAAGCTCTTTCTAAAAAGCGACAAATTCCCCGTAATGTACAGACAACTGGATTTACACTGATGACCAGAGGTGAGGGTTTTTTTCTTCTTTTTTAGTGCTTATTTTTCCCTACTCAGGGACAAATGTTCTGTGTTTGTATTTTAAAATAAAAGAGTGCAACTTGAAAATATCGTCTAGCTATGTAGCTAGATAGTACCATTTGTGAATAAATTTCTCTAAGGAAACAAACAGTGATAATATGTAAGTAGGGCACTAAACTAAAAAGAGTACAAAGTCATCGTAATTGGGACTTCACCAAAACACCATTGAAACATTCTAGGAAACAGCTTTGAAACCATTTGGTCTTAACTACAGTATTTGAAAACACTACTAAAAGAACTCATGCATGGTTTTTTTTACTGTTAATTCTTTTATATGAAATTCAATCATTAAATAATTAAATATATCAAGAAATGCAAACAGTATATTCTTAATTCTTCCTTTCCTATTCCTCCAGTTGCAAATGAATATATTGAACATAAGTTTGAAGAACTGAAAGTTTGGTCACTGCTATACCCCAAGTACCTAGAATAGCATCTAACACACAGTAGGTATTCAATAAATTGGATTGAAGGCAAGCCTGAAATTTTTTTCTTAGTTTTTACTAATATCATTTATTTAAGAGTCATATTAAAATATCAAAATTTTTTATTTTGACAGCATGTTAAAAAATTAAATATTTGGCAATAAATTTTTCGGCCAGTACCATTTCCAAAGCAACTAGGTAATAAACGAACTACCTCAGTGTGAGGGGATTCCTTTGTTTATAAATAAGCTTAACTTTATTTCTTTTCCTACTTATCAAGGATGCAGTATCCTAGTCATGGACTTGAAGGGGTTCAAATAAATATACATTCTTGATGATCATCTCAGCATCCTTCCAATGGTTACAAAACTTAGGTCTACTATAAGATCTAGTGGTCTTTGCAAGTGGCATGTTCATAACCTTCCTAACTTGAAACAGGAAGAACCAAGGCAGCCATTGATTATTACAACATACGAACAAATCACCTGTTTGAGAGTCAACAATGCTTCTGTCATAGGTTGGTAGAAGGCGTGTCAGTCTTTATTCACTGATCAACATTAATGGGGGGCCAGCAGGGTATCTGCATTGCAGTGCACTCTTTGCAGAAATACAGAAATAGTCAAAAAGCCATTGTCTTAACTCTAGTGCAAATAACGAACATTGGGCGTGAAAGAGTCATCATAAAAGAATGCACACAAGCAATATTAGAAAATGCCTATGAAGCTCAGTAGCCACCGTGAGGTAGGAGTTAGGAACTGCCTTGTGGACGGCTGAGGCAGGTTGGGAAAAGAGTTATGAAAGGGAAGCTGTTCAAACTTGTCCTGTGAGGGAATTATTTCTGCGATTTTTCTCCTAGGGGCATTTCCCTTCTGATTTCTTGAGCAAAGCCAGCTGCCACCGGTCTGGGAATAGCGCTCCGGGGCCTTTTCCACCCACTGGTTATGCAGAGCCCGTTTTCTACCTGTTAGAATTGAGTGCCTCTTCCATGAGGCCTGACAGGCACAGCGAGGGTCCCTAGTGGGAGGTTGGAAGAAAGGAAGAGGGCTATGAAAGCAGCCATGTAATTTACAGTCCCCACGCCCATCAAAGCATGGCAAGCAGGTAAGGTCCAGTGTGCTGTCACAGGGGCGCTAGCTGGGCCTTAAAACCACAGGATCCTATTTCATTATCCCATGACGTGCATCCCACTCTGGGACCACAGCCAACCTGCTGTGACAGAGCTGGGAAACAACTACACAACTCTGCAGCTTCGCTTCCCAAAAAACCGGGAGGCCAAGTGCAACCGATGGAACTAGCACTGCCTGGCTGCCAACATATTTTTTTTTCTGGAGAACTACAGTGACACGTGTCAATATCCAGAATGTGTGATCAGGCTTGGATTCTGTGACTTTGCAGCTGTTAGCGTAATGCCACCGAGCTGTTAAATTGTATGAGGCTCAGGACTCAGATTCTAATCCTGCCACTGTGAGATGGATACTTAAACATCTACCTCTCTGAGTTGCAGCTTCCTTAACCATGAAATGGTCAACAGAATAGAGTCTGATGCTTGGGGCTATTAAGAGAAATGGGGAAAACAAACAAACAAAAAAGAATCTACATAAAGTGCATAATATAAGTCATGACCTATCATGAGTACATACTAAATACTGCCTTAGAATTTTGATTCACTTACTACCTGAGATTATGATAGACACCTCACCAGTGTATCTCTGATATGTCAGACTAATTTCTTTAGGTCACCTATATATGTTTTGGTCATTCATCTTTAGCAACTGGAGAGACACTCCCTAATTTCTATAGGTTAGGCTAGTGGTTCTCAAAGTGTGCACCAGGGCACACTGGTGCGCCATAGAAGATTTCCAGGTGTGCCCTATGGTATTCCAGAGAAATATGTGCCTATTGGGGACCAAAACACCAAAGGGTTTTTGAAGTTTAGATTTTGGGGGACAGAGGTGTAGGGAATTGGCTGTAAGCTGACAGTCTGCCCAACCCCCCACCACATTTGCCTGATTAGGTTGCAAAAGGCTGTTAAGCTGTGGTGCTGGATTGTTTACACTACCCCCCATGTTCCCCAGAAAGACTGGAGGCAAGTTTCTTCTATCCTTTGTTTGGTGTAAAGTTAAGATGATATGTATGGTGTGGGTTTTTTGCACTTGGTAAAATTCTTGGGTTGCCTTGGAAATGTGATCAGAGACCATTGATTTGCTAATGGACTCACTTTGCCCTATAAATAAAGCAAGATGTGGTTTTGGGGCACGCTTTGTTCTTGCCAGCAGCAATTACAGGGCCCTCCCGTCCCCCGTATCTTCTTAATTCTGCATACTTTCTTAATTCTGCACTGTTCCCACAAGGGACCTGGAATTAATAGCTGCACTGGTTTGCAGCATGTGCCCAGATATAAAAATAAATATAGTTACTATATTATAACATTTCATTATAGAAATACTGCTCTTTTTGTTAACACATCATTATTATATTTATTATTAACACATCATTATATTATTTTTAGATAAATATACCCAAATAAAATGGATAGATTTCTCAAAAAGAAGCGTGATATTGAAGAATCTGATTCTGGAAGTAAGCAAAAGTTAAGTGTAAATAAACTAGGACTTGAAGGCTGATGGGCAGAATTTAGTTTATAGCATTTTCCATCACTTAACACTGAACAATACGATTGGATTAGAAACCCATTCATGGAAGCTTCAAGTGATTTTGGTTTAACATTAACAGAAGAACTGGCAGCTATATCCACTGATCATGGATTGATGATTAAACATAAGAAATTATCTCTTGAAGCCTTTTGGATTTCTATAAAAGAAGAATATGTGGCAATATCTAAAAAAGCTTTGAACATTTTACTACAATTTTCAACATCCTATTTATGTGAATTAGGATTTTCTACCCTCAACACAATTAAGAGTAAAAAGAGAGAAATTCTTCAATGTATTGATGAGGAAATGAGAGTTTGCCTTTCAAATATATGCCCAAACATTGAAGAAATTGCTAGGACACATCAGGCTCATGTTTCTCATAAACACAAGAATGAAAAAACTTAACACATTTGCACTGGGACTTGCTGAATTTACTAAATCTTACTAAGAATGTATCTATATATATGAAAAGATAACTTTTTAAATTTTTTAACCCCTCTTTTTTATGAATTCTAAAAAGCATAACTCAAAAAATGTAACATAAAAATGTCTTTTAATGTCAGAATAAATTTAATGTATTTATTTCACTTAATTACCATAAAAGCACACTTGGACTTTATATTTTTTCTTTAATATTTGCCTTAATTATTATAACATATTTCTCAGAAATTTGTATATAGTGTACCTACAATTATTTGTAGGATTTTAAATGCACCCCGACTTCAAAAAGTTTGAGAACCACTGGGTTAGGCTGATCAACTTGGCAAATCACGGCAATTAAAAACTCATACCTTGACCACATGGTCCTAATTATCTAGATAACTGAGGACATATTTACAAATGTATTCTGAAAAGGAGAGCTTTTTAAAAAACAGTGTTTTAGTGCACCGCCCAGTATGGATTCATTTGTTTTTAAAAATTTTCTTAAATGTATTGGGGTGACATTGGTTAATAAGATTACATAAATATCAAGCATTCAATTCTATAATACATCATCTTTTATAACCAGTTCTTACCTTACCCTCGACAGCTCACCACAGAACAGTGTATATAACAGCAATGAACATACAACTAACTAAAGGAAAATAATGAATCTCCTGCACTGTTTTGTCATTTACACAACATGATGCCACTTAGAGCTGTTCACAAATACCATCTTACAGTAAGGGGTTCTATTCACATTAGCGAAATTCTACACATAGCTTCTGAAAACTGACCTCCTTGTTCAGGGTGGCCTGCGCAGCAATGATGTTTTTCATTGGTGGACAAGGAAAAAAAGGGGTAGCAGTCAGCGTTCATTCTTTACGTCTTAGATTTGAAAAGAAGATGATCCACAGGGTTGTTTTTGATCTATAGAGAAATGCAATATTCTATTCAGGAATTGACAGAAGCACCAGTATATTGAGGGAGGGTGGGTGGGGATAGGGGGGACCCTGCATTATTTTTCGCTTGTTTCCTCTCTCATCAACTGGAAACGTGACAGTGGTAGCAGCAAACCTTCTACCCAGTGTCTGAAAATGAAGCACTTAGGCATTTTTGAGTGATAATTCAATAGGATTAAATTACACTCATGTGACAGCTCGACCTCACTAATGAGGTACATTTCAGTAAACTGTTGACAGAACTGTCTGGAAGGTTTCTTTAATTTACCAACATGTAACAACATGGGGAAAGCATTAGTCAACTAGATGGAGATGAATAAGCAGGACTAGGGGTATTTTACATTAATACCTGACAACCTGAAAGGGGTTTTGTCACGGGTTCTATGTAGCCCAAGGCAGTCACAGAATAACTGGTACCTGTTAGCGTGATTGACTTCCCAAAGCAATGAAAGGAATTATCTTGAAGCGGGCTGAGTGGAAAATGTCAGAGACATCTCTTTTCCTTCCCGTTAACAGGAAGCAAAGCAAACGGAGGGTGATGGTTGCAATAAAGTTGAAAGAATGTTTCCAATCTTTTCAGATGGCTACACCAACACCTTCATTTTTCAAATTCCTTGAGTTTGTCCTTACAGATGAAAAAAAAAATCTGTCTGTATATATTTCAAGCCAGGTTTATGGGGAATAATGTAAGGTTATATCCCTGCCCAGCTAGATAATTTATTCAAGCCAAAAAAAGAAAGAAAGTATAAGGAACGTGAAGGAGAAATAAATGGAGACAAGGAAATCTGTTTATTAAGGCTTCAAATGCTTATTGGAAAGCATTTCTAGCTAAGATTATATTGGCCAATAAGAAGAGAGCAATGCAATCATTTGCATCGTTTGAAAAATATTTGAACTCATGATGTTCCTCTAGTGTCTGTCACAGGAACTCGAACTAAATGGATGAACATGGTGACCATTAGGGGGTGCTACAGATTCCAAAGTACACATTTGCGTTCCAAGATCTACCTGTTTCAAGAATTATTCTCCATATCTGATCATTCCAGAAATTTTAATTGATGGGTGTATTCTCGAGATAAGGTTTCCCCATAAAAGAGGCAGAAGCCAAAATGGATATACCGGTACTGTTTGTATGACATCTTTTGGCCAGAAGTGACCTTAAAACAAGTGAGCATTTTAGAAGAATTAGGAGCAAACAAGAACTAAGCCAGCAGTGACAGCTGTAACTGTTGAGTATCAAACGTATTAGAGGAGATTGTCAGGTTAGCTAAACCAAACTATCAGCTAATCCATAAACCACACCTAGTTAGTTTTGGAAGCAGAACAAGCTTGTTAGGACTTCTTAACAAAGAGTTCCCTTCCTCATTTCATCTTGATATGGCTGTTCTAGGGATTTCACATTTTCAGAACACAGAGCAATTTTTTGGAGGGCCCTGGCTAGAAATACAGTGGAAAAATGTCGAGAAGGAAACTGAGCTCTAACAGTTGCTGCTGTTCCAGCTCAAAGTATACAACCTGGGTGGTTAACAAAGGTGAGAAAAACATTCGGCCATATTATCACCACATACATACATAAGGTTTCAACTGGGTTCTCAGAGAGCGTTTTTCCAGCAGAAAAACTCTAGGTCTGGCAACACTTGGTGTTGAATGGGAAGGAGTAGTTACATTTTGGGAGGAGTCAAAAGTTATAGTGGATTTTCAACTGCATTGGGGTGGGAAGCAACCAACCTAACCCATGAGGTGTTCAAGGGTCAACTGTAGTATGAAAGAGCTAGCTAATTCCAGAGCCACAGGCGTTGGCTTCCTTACCAATAAGAGAATTTTCTTTCTTTCTTTCTTTCTTTCTTTCTTTCTTTCTTTCTTTCTTTCTTTCTTCTTTCTTTCTTTCTTTCTTTCTTTCTTTTTTTCTTTCTTTCTTTCTTTCTCCCCCCCCCTCTTTTTTGCTGGTCTCAGATACTATCTCTGACTCTCTGACTCTTGTTTCCAATCTCAATAATTATCATAAGAATAATTACTAAAATTTTCCCCATGCTCTGTTATTCCAAAAAAAACCTCGCATGACTTCATTTGTTCCAGTAGGGTAGGGAGAGTCAGTGTTTTTATCACACTTGACAGATGAAGAAGCTGACTCCAGCAGCTGCCTGCTCGGGCTACAACAGCAATCTCAGGTCCTCTATAATCTAAATACTTCTTTCACTGTGCTCAACTGTCCCAGAGGTCAACTGCTGGACCATCTAAAGGCAAAGTTGCAGACCTGAAGGGAGGGCTGGTACAACCCTAGTGAGAATCATTTGATCTGAGTGGTCCTCATAGAGAATTCTAGAGGAAAGATTCTGGCTTTCCACAGTCAGGTGAGGCGTCAGGGTAACAAGAGCCTTTCGTCTGTCCTTCCCTCCCTATTCCCCAGCTACTATGTAAAACATGGTGGCAGAGGGGCTTACCTATGTATCTGAGGCCAAACCTTCTTTTCTGAGTTTTTTGATATTGTAGAACAATATAAAATTAATTATAAAAGCCAACTAGCAAAAGAGAAAGACAAAAAATAAGAATGCACACCTATAAAATATCTCACTATCAGGTCTCAATTGAAAAGATTCACCTGAACGGTAATGTTTTTCTCACCCAATAACGTATATAATAGTGGTTGCTGAAGCTTGGGCCATATTTATTTATGAGCAGGTTCTAAACAGACTTAGGTCCAAAGGATTGTCTTCCTGTTAACTCTAACCAACTCAATTGTCAAGTAATCACTTGATGGACATAGCTTTAAAATTAAAAGAACAAAACAAAACAAACTGAATTTTGTCTAGGATTGACTAAGCTATCTAAGCAATTATTTTAGAAAGTTTTAATAATATACTAATGGTTGATAAAAGTTACAAGTGTTATGTAATTATGTCCCCACACAATTCCATGGACACCAGTGCTGTTAGTGGCCACAAAAAGGATGCAGAGTAGACAGACTCTGCCACATGGCATTGTGGGTAATCATTAGAGCTGTCCCTTGAATGCAGGTCTGCATTATTCAGACCTTTCTCCATGCTAGCTTGACTGTTGTTTGGCTAGTGCCTGTTTCTCAGTTAACATCCTAATGTTCTTCCTAATTTTACTAATTCTAGTTTTCTGACCCAAGGATAGCTTAGTTAGGAAAGATGAAACTGAATCAGCTGGGAGCCAAATGGAACACATAGCAGTAGGAAGGCCTACTTTCTTATCCATGAGGAAGTCTAGCGCCAAGCTGAATGAATGACCAGGAACAGTCCCAGAGTAGTTCTATTCAAATGAGAAACTAATCTTCCAGATACACTTGGATTTGGATATAATGAGGTAGTATGAAGATTTTAATATTGTGCACAACAATAAAAGAAAACATATCTAGTAGAACCAAAGGAATAAATAATGACAAGTGCCTGCAGTGAAACACTGTTGAGCCATTAAAAGGAATTAAATAGATTAATGTGTGCTAATATACATCGACTGTGAAGACATATTGCTAAGAGAAAAGTCAAGGTGCTGACTAGTATATCTAACATGTTAACAACCATATCTTAAAATGTAGAGAATCAGATTTATACACAATAGAATATCACTGGAAGAGTCTAGAAGATAAAGATATTGGCACTCGTTGTCTTTGGAGAAGGTAACTGAATCACAGAAAAGGGACTACTTTTTATTGTGTAATTATTTCCATTGTTCTAATTATTTTTTGTCATGTGCATGAATCACTTAAAAGTTTTTTAACATTGAGAAAAAAAATAATAGGGTGCTTGCTCAATCATTGTTTGTTGACCTGAACAATGATTGAAACACATGCATCATGTTACTCTAGAAGCACTGGACTTGGAAAGAATACATCAGTTTTAAGTTGGGCTCTGTCACCCAGCAGCAGCACAGGGTTCCTCTGTATAAGGTCCTTCATCTTTCAGTCACAGTTTCATTCATGGGAAACTGGTGTGACAGTATCTGTTACGAATTTCTTTATGGTTCGGACTCGCAAGGAATCAGACACATCAGATGAAAGTCGTGTAGCAGAGGGCTGAAACTCTTAGGTGGAATCCGCCCCGACAAACTGCGCCACTGCATATTTATTGAGTTCCAAAAGCCACAGCTCAGCAGATAAAGCTAGAAAGCTACAAAAGCCTGTTTTCCCATCTGTATCATCCCCAATCCTGCACCTCTACTGTTTCCTTTATGAACAGGACACTAAAAGAATCAGAGTCTCCGAGTTTATCAATCATAAAGGACATCTGGTCTTGAAGGCATTCCTCCAAGAATCCTGCGTACTTGCATTCCAGTAACCAGGCCAGCTTCCTGTTATGGCTAATATACTCCAAGATCTCTTGTCTCCAAGTAACCCCTGCTCTGAAGTTAACTGCCTTTTATATTTGTGCAGGGTCATCTCCTATAACTATCTACCCTACATCTCACAGGTTCGTGGGGGTTAGATGAGCTAGTATCCAATACGACATTCTCTAAAGTGTAGAAATATAAGGAATTGCTGCTGTTTATTGACAAGGCACTTCACCTAGTTCCACAGCCCTACTCTTTTGCACCTAGATATAAACATATCATTTTCCTATTAGACGGGAAAGTACTTGTTTGGGGAAATACTTGGGTGATTCTTTGAAGCAGAAAATAAACCCGAGGGTTCTGCTGAGACAGAGACTCAATCTTGTTCCTTTGAAGAAGGTGAACAGGAGAGAGGAGAGGATGAATCTGAACTTGGAAAAAATCAGGGTCTGAGCAACATGCATCTGCCCCTTGGCATCAAAACTCCAACATGGCAGAGGTGAAGAGAGTTTAGAGGAAGCCAGTAAAAGGTCTCAGTGCAGTATTTATAGCATCTCACAAGACAAAAGGGACAAGGAGAATGAGAATGAGATGGAGAGAGAGAAGCACAAGGAAGTGAAGACCCAGGGCCTCTTGAGAATATCAAAGAATAGAAGGAATACAACAGGAGTATAAGAGCCTTGGACCATCAGCTAGAAGAGTTGAGATCCAGGCCAGATTTGCCTGAGAGATCCGAGAGGCAGGGGCCGCAGCTAACTTCGGAGTGACCTACTCTTCCCCCACATCGATGGTTAGCTGTTGAAGTTCAGCACACCCTGATGTTAGATTGAGTTTAGAGAATGCAGCTGCAGTGAACTGACCATCCACAATCAGTAGGAACGTTTCTAGGTAAAGTGCAAATTGTCTCCTTGGATGCTTGACACTTCCAAACCATAATGATAATTGCTGCTGGGTTTATAACAACTCAGGGGCTCGTGCCCTCCCCTCAGGAAGGCTCCCAGGCAGTAAGGACTGTATACTTCTGATTGTGACAAATGGCTAGTTTACCTGCTAATCAGTGCACAGTAGTAAGTATTTTGTCATATCCCCAGAGCAGAAAATACCACCCCTCTCACCTCAAAGAAATAATACCTACAGCTTCTATGTATTTTTGATAAGAGATGTAATTGGTTTGATTTTAATCACATAAGCAGTAAATCAAATATCAAATTTAAGACAATAAACTACAACAGAGAGCTTCCTCGAAGTAACTTAGCATTGATAAATTAGTAATGTATTATTAAATTATTCATATCTTTTTTTTCCCTTTTGGACTGTAATGATATACCGTATACAGGACTGATAATTTACTTAGGCTGAGTCCATTCATTTAATTATGCTGCTAAACTTGGTAGGCCAATTGGTCATCATGAGAGTTTCCAGGCAAGCTAATCACAAATATATAGAACATGTCCCTTATTGTCCCCAGCGGCTAAGTGCTAAAATGCTATTTAGTGCTCAGAAGGTTAATGTCCTGCTTATGTAAATTGTCCAATTTAACATTCAGCAGCAGTATCATAAATTCTGGCTCCAGAATTTCATTAAACGTATGTTCAAACTAGTTGACCTTAAAGGTTAACAGGCACAAGTTGAACAGGACAATTATTTAACTCACTTCTTATCAAGAGACTGGCGCGCACTAGCCATTTAATAGCTCTGCATACTTCACAATTAGAATTCGTATAAGGTCCCTGATAAAACGGCAGGTCATGAATTTTCATAAGGATGTCAGATAATAACTATTTATCTGAACTTGTTTTTCTTTCTTATAAACTTAAACTTTGATCTTAACATTCAATTAGAAATGATTCCTCAGAGAAGGGCTAGGTGACTCAAGGAGCCCTGTGCATGCCTTCATTTGGGCAGGCAGGAGGATTTAAAACATTGTATCTGCATTTTCAATAACAGAAATTAATGCGAAAGAGTCACACTCACCACGAAGTACACACAGCTCAAATGAGGCAACTGGCCCAACGCTGTGTTGCAATATCACTTATTGTTTTTGGACCTTAGACCAAAAGTTGGATTCTTTTTTATTTTTATTTTTATGTATTCATTTTAGAGAGGGGGGGTGGCGAGGAGCAGGAAGTATCAACTCCCATATGTGCCTTGACCAGGCAAGCGTAGGGTTTTGAACCAGGGACCTCAGCGTTCCAGGTCGACACATTATCCACTGCGCCACCACAGGCCAGGTGGATTCTTTTCTGAAAAGACCTACAAATGCCTATTAACCCACCAGAGAAAATGCATTGTCCTTTTGCAGTCCTGTTATTATGGGTTTTACTAAAATATTATATAAAAATACAGTTTATTCAAAGTGTCCTTTTCCTCACCAGTCTTGTTTTCTCTTCTAGCTCTCAATGAGCATTGTGAAATACGGACGAAGGCGTGGGTGAGGGCCAAAGCCCTGAGTGGGCCGACATTCCCACACACTCCTCACAGTGGCAGGACCCGGCAATGGCTGTGAGGATCCATTAAAGTTGTACCACATCCCAGCAGTCTCAGCGGCCGGCAGCCCCTGCACACCTGGGAAGGCACAGGAAGCAGTCTGCAGGTTCAACTGTCCAGTCTGCACACTATTAGTAAGATAAATCAGCAACAAGAGAAAACAGGATTTTTATTAATAAATCACAAGCTACATTTCTGTTAGGAGCTGAAATAGGCCAAACTGTGTCAAAATTGCCTATAGGTATGTTGACTGGGTGCATAATAAGTAGTCTTTAAAATCTGGTAATGTTTGTTAAAAGCAATGAAATGCAGTTATAGAAAAGATAGATTAGATAGATGATAGATAGAGAATAGATGGAAGATAGGTAAATAGGTAGATGATAAAGATAGACTGATAGATGGTAGCTATACATAGATGATAAAGATAGATAGATAGATAGATATTAGATAATGCCTATCTTTGGCCCAGTTCCGCATTCTGCATTCCTTATTCCCCTAGAGGTTACTGGGTTGTTAGGAACTGTTTAAAGAAATAACATAAGGAAGAAATATCTCCCAGCATGAAAAAATGTGAGTGTTTTATACCCTCTTGTGTTGCTCTTCATCCAAACTTCATCTTTCGAATATTGGCTTCAAATCCTGCCTGAAAAGGGACATAAATAAAGCAAAATGGCTAATGGACTAAAAACACTTATGATCGGGTTTTCATAAGTAAGGTTATTGATAGCTTCTCCTGCACATGGGCCCGTGCACAGTGCAATATCCATTTCTAAAATAAGATTTAGAGCCCTATTTGCAATAAAAAGGCTAGCGCATGCAAATAAAGGACTGGAAAGTGAGGCCAGCGGGTGGCGTTCCCCCGAAGAGGGACAAGAGCTCCTGGGACAGCAGAGCTGACGACGGGGACGGGGAGGGGAGGGGCACGCACAGAACACTCGTAGGTTTCAGATGTGGCTGTGCAGTTCACTGTGTTGTGGAATGAATGGCCATAAAGGGCAGAGGGTTGGCACTTTGGAAAGAAATCCTCCTTTCTACTTAATGGCTTTAGTATTTGGGCTTGGCCATGTAAATAGGTTTGTAGGTTTATCTGTTAAAGCAGTAACGAGATTGTCATTCTGGAAATGTAACAACAGTACAGGTAAAAAGCCAATATGGGACTGTTTTCATGGGACCTGGTGCTAAGGTGACCAACTTTTTTACAATGAAAAGGAGCACAAAAATAAATTGAAGAAAACAATATTGTAAATAAAAGAAATATTTTATTTATTGTAACAATAATACACTATAATATAATAAATGCATAATAAAACATTTGTAATATTTTATATTTTAATTATGCTTATATACCTTTTAATAATTGTAAGAAAAAAGTGCTCATTTAGATACAAATAAGTCACATCACATGCAATGGATCGATTCTGCATGGATCGAATACGGACATTTGCAGTTAGTCTTCCAATATCAAAAAGGAGGACATGTAGGAAGACACTTTTCAAAGGAGGATGGAACTTACAAAAGAAGGACTGTCCTCCCCAAAGGAGGATGATTGGTCATCTTAACTGGTGCTTCCCATGCCAGTTTTCGTATGGCCTCCCTGGTTTTCTTTTCCCTCCTTAAGACCTCTATTTCAGCAAAGACATTTGAAGTAAAGCTTTTCCAGTGCCTAGACATTTATTTTGTGCTAAATATTTCATATAAATAACTCTCTCTTTAACAATACTTTGGCTGCAATTACAATGAATTTGCATTTTATCCACTTTTTGCTGTTTAGGTGGAGTTTGGGGTGCACATTTTTCTTCCAATGTTTATTCCTATGATTCCCATGTCAAGCAGAAAAAAATTTTCTTTAAATCCAAGACTTCATTATTTTAGATTTAAAAAAATCAGATTACACAGTAAACTGTAAGTGATGGCTTTCTTAAATTAAATCAATTAGAAGGAGCATATGACTTGTGTGATAGAGTGACTCATGTTACAGTTTCTAATACAGTAGTGTGGACAATTCCTGCCAGGGGTGAGAATGACAGAGATGCAAAGACCTGACTCCGGGGACCAGGTTCAGTGATGCAGATCCACTTTATTCAGGAAGTAAGCTAGCTTATATACACAGGTTCAGCCTATAGGGTGTTACAGCATATCCTTCATAGCTAATGGCTGAAAAGATCAGAGAGCTGTGTGGTTGGCGCTAAGTCACTTCCTTATAGTGGGAGAGCTTCCTTCCTGGGTGTGCCCAGGAGGCTTCTGAGAGCTGGAGTATTCTCACAGCATTGCATCAGCCACAGCTGCTAGGAATGTGCTCTGCACTCCACCCACATCTCCCCCTTCTCTTTTTATTCAGGCCAATTGGACTTGATGAATGACAGCTTGCTGTTGTAGTAGCTGCTGAATGCTACACATTATACAATGAAACCCTAGTAGAACTAAAACAACTATAATACCTATTATACTATATACTAATAGATTAACTGGATTAAACAATGAGGCAAACTTCTGTAATGTTTGACTAGTTAGAAAATAGAACGGGGGTCTTAAATAGGGGATTCCTCCTAGGGGTCGGGATGTCATTTCCCTCCCATTGTGTTACAGAGACCTTCTAGGTGCTGTTAAACACAGTTCCATTTTGATTGTAAAAAATGGATGTAGGTTCATGCATGCCCCCTTCCCACAAAGGTCCCAGTGTCCAAACACAAAATAAATGGCTTGCCGCAGGCTGTGTACTGCATATGGTTGCATTCTGTCTCTCAGCTTCCAAAACTGGATGGTTCACAGGTGTTGGGAGGCATCATTAGTGGGGTCATCTTGAGACACCGGGAGTGGCCATATGTTCTTTCCTGGGATCAAAATGGGATGTGGGCTATTTTCTGGAAAAACACAAGCATAACTTCTCCCTTGCATTAGAAGGGAAGTGGTCCCTGCCACTGAGCTGTGGCTGGGTCCTTCCAGCATACAAATGGCAATGGGGTCGGTTGGCTACAAAGGCCTCCCCAATGTTTATAAGCAGGTGTTACTCCTTCAGAATCAAAAGTTAAATAATTGAGAGTGAATATAGCATTGAGGAGCACTTCTCTGGGTAAGGCCTGGGGCATATCCCCCCTTTCTTTTTGAATTTGAAGCTTAATGTCTCTGTGTTGCCATTCTACAATGGCTTGTCCTTGGGGATTATAAGGAATGCCAAGGTGGTGTGTGGTTTGCCATTGGGAACAAAAGGCTTTAAATTGGCTGCTGGTATAACAGGGCCCATTGTCAGTTTTAATTTCCCAAGGTACACCAGGGCAAAGCATGGCCTGTCAAAGGGCATGAATTGCATGTGTAGTTTTTCTCCTGCTAGGGCCATGGCCGAGATGGCTCCGGAGAAGGCGTCTACTGCTACGTGTACATAGCGGAGTTTGCCAAATTGGGGGACATGAGTGACATCTATTTGCCACACAGCATTAGGCTGTAAGGCTCGAGGGTTGACACCATGTGGTTGTAGGGGGCCTAAGGGTAGTAAGGACCCACACTGTTTACATATGCAAACAAGGTGTTTGCAGGTTGCATGAGTGAGATGGGGAAAGAGAGATTTGAGAGAATGGGCAGACATATGAAACCGGGCATGAAGTTGTCTGGCTTGCTCAATAGGGGAGACTGTTAAAACTAGACGATCAACTTGTGTGTTGCCTGCCACTAGGGGGCCAGGCAAGCCAGAATGGGAGCGAAGATGCTGAATATACCAAGGGTGTTGATGCTCCTCTAACAGTTCTTTAAGCTGGCTGAGAGCCCTATCTAGTAATGTCTGCTTGGGCTGGAAGGTAGAATGGGTAAGGCCTTTAACTGTTTGCACTGCATAAGCACTATCTGAAAAAATGTTAAGGGGGCCATGTTGCCAAAGATGTAGCACATAGTAAATGGCTAGTAGTTCACCTACTTGTACGAATCCCTCATAACTAAATTTGTGGAATTTAGTGCCTTCCGTTTGTGCTTTGAACACTATCCACAATAGGACTGGCTGGCATCTGTAAACGCAAGCATGCTGTGCAGAAGAGGGGTAGATGCTGGATACGAATGAAGGGTGGGGGAGAGAGCGAGAGATACAGAAAAATAGACAAGACAGACAGAAATAAAGAAAAAAGACACATGGGGGCATATAGGCTGGCCCATGGGTCTGCAGCTGGAACATATATTGGAGAAAATGGCATCTGAGAAGCTGGGGTGGGGCACTGAACCCCGGCAGGGAATGCGGAAGTAGCGACTTCTGCTTTTTCCAGCAGCAGAGCTGATGGCACAGTTAGCAATTCGGTTGGTTTCATTTCTGCACGCTCAGCCATGATTTTGTTAAACTCGGAGGCTAAACCACTTTCCTCCTCAGTGGAGGCGGATGAATAGAGAGGTAGGGGCTCCTCAGAGAGAGGAGTAGCCAGTAGGACCTTAGGGACTGGCGGAGGGTCCCCAGCAGGAGCACCAGTCAAACAGGCATGTATTGCCAATAAGGCAGGAGTGAGGCTGAGAGGGAAGGCCCATCCCTCATGTACCTCGGCCGAACGAACGCATAGGACAGCTCGGGCCCAAGTATCTGGGTCCCAGAGCGGCGCATCCCTAATCCAGGGATTGAGACCAGAGAGGATCTCCCAGTAAATACAGAAATCCTTTTCACAAACTTCAACTCACCTACTCTGCAATAGTGCGTGCAGGGCTCAAGCCCGTGGGGCTCAAAAGTGGGGGAGAAGGTTTCCCATTGCAGTCACTCACCTGTTCCTTGGATGCAGTTTAGGTCCCTGCCCGACATTGGATGCCAGTTGTGGACAAGTCCTGCCGGGGATGAGGACAACGGAGACACAAAGACCCGACTCCGGGACCAGGTTCAGTGATGCAGATCCACTTTATTCAGGAAGCAAGCTAGCTTATATACACAGGTTCAGCCTATAGGATGTTACAGCATGTCCTTCATAGCCAATGGCTGGAAAGATCAGGGAGCTGCGTGGTTGGTTGGCACTAAGTCACTTCCTTATAGCGGGCGAGCTTCCTTCCTGGGTATGCCCAGGAGGCTTCTGAGAGCTGGAGTATTCTCACAGCAGTGCATCAGCCACAGCTGCTAGGAATGCACTCTGCACTCCACCCATACAGTAGGGTCCCCTCCTTTAATTCTGTCAAAAACGTGAAAACACCGGCATCCCAGCAACTGTCCCCTTGGAACTGTGCATTAATATCAGAGATCTTCACTGCTGTCCTGCTGAAAGGCTTCTCAGGGAGCAAATCTGCTGGGCCACTAGGCCATGGTTAGGAATTATTAATTAGTATGACCTGACTTGCATTAAAAAAGAAAAATCATTCTATCCACTGAGTACATACAGGAAGACCAATCAGAAGTTGGGGGCGGAGGGCTTTGCGAAAAGTCCACTGGAGGGATAATGAAAGTATTGACCAAGATAGCGGCCTCAGCCTGACCAGGCAGTGGCACAGTGGATAGAATGTCGGACTGGGATGCGGAGGACCCAGGTTTGAGACCCCGAGGTCACCAGCTTGAGTGTGGGCTCATCTGGTTTGAGCAAAGCTCACCAGCTTGGACCCAAGGTCGCTGGCTCGAGCAAGGGGTTACTCAGTCTGCTGAAGGCCCGCGGTCAAGGCACATATGAGAAAGCAATCAATGAACAACTAAGGTGTCGCAACGAAAAACTGATGATTGATGCTTCTCATCTCTTTCTGTTCCTGTCCGTCCCTCTCTATCTCTCTCTCTGACTCTCTCTGTAAAAGAGAGAGAGAGAGAGAGAGAGAGAGAGAGAGAGGCCTCAGGTTGGAGAGAAGCTAATAGATTCAAGAGGCATTGGGAAGTAAAATGCAAGTTGTGTTGCTAGTTTCACTGTGTCTGTTTTTCTGACCATTTTTACCATCTCCCTGGCCCGGATCAAGGCTGGGGCAAGGGCACAGTGAGCCTCTCACTCTTACCTAGCCTGTTCCGCTAGTTATACTCCTGTTTAGACCCAGGAGACGTCTTTGTTTCTTACTTACTGCTTATCCCTGTGAGTCCTAACTCAGCCCTTTTTATTATTAAGGTTGACCCTGGAACTGTCCATGATCAGAAGGTCACTGTTTGCATTTCCTCTTGAGAATGACACTCCAGCTGCACCTGTTCCTTTCCATGACCTGCCTGTTTTTCCTGGGGACAGGATTCCTAGAAGCTTGTCAAAGCAGTTCCTTCCTTTCCCCAATTTCCATTTGACAAGGAAAACCCGGGGAGGAACCCCAAGTTTAGAGGAAAAATATCATTGAGGACTCTACGGCAGCCTGAGCAGCAGCCAAGGTCAACAGAATGGTCTGGTGATTACACGGAAAAATCAACAGCCGTCAGAATGTATTTATTACCATATTTAGTGGATTGCAGTAATACTCTCATTATGACCACCCTCACACAGTACAAGGCCTTTGTCATTAGCACAAGAAGGAACAGAAGGTCAATGTTTCCCTGCAACGTCTGTGCACTAATTAGAGAGACCCTCTATTGGGTGAGGGTGAACATAATTGGGCCATCACCGCATCTCACCACAAAATAAAAAAATATATACACTTTCATTCCTGTTGGTTTTCCTGGGAGTGAGACACAGATTACCAATGGACGTTTAACGTGTAACAAGACTATCACCATTGGGTTTTCTAAATGTGATATTCTGGCTTCTAGAACTCTATTAATGTTCCTCGTGTTGAAGAATCTACCTGGAGAGGGGGCCATTTGGGACCTGACTGATCCAAAGCCATTCTAAACATCTAGTTGTATGAGCATGATTGGATGGCAAGTGCAGGGAATAACACTGACCCTGAAAACTCATTTCTTTGGTAAAGACACCATGGCTTCTTCAAAGGCAACAAGGTTCCAGCAACAATTTAATAAAACTCCTTCAAAAAAGATCCACAGCTATTGTACATGGGAACAGAGTCAGTGGGACCCATTTCTACCCAGAGCTATATCTGGAATAGCCTCTCCAAATCTAGCCTGAAGTCAGAGGGAGGACCATTTGCTCTGTGGAGACATATTTTGGAGGCAAAGCTACCCATCAAATTCTATTGCAAATCCCAAGCATTCTCTTCCTCCCTGTGCAGTGACGAGGCTCTAGTGCCATGTGTCTGAAGGTGTCAAAGCCAAATGTTGTCCAGTGTGTCTTAAGGAAATTAAATTTCATCTTGACTACTTTCATATAAACGAGTCCATTTGAAGTGACCAAGTGAGCAAACCTTGAAAGAAAATTAGAAAAGCAATGTGCTGTAGTTTACTTTAAAAGTATTTGTTATAATAATGGCCATGTTTTCATTTGTTGTGAAAATGGCTGCAATTAAGCATGATCACATACTTGGCTATCTCTGTCTTTCTTATGGAAAGTTCTCTCTATCGATACCACAACAACTTTCCAAGGTAGTGGAGTCCAAGAAACTGAAAGGCCAATGTTTCAATAGGTTGAGTTCAACTATCACAATGAGATGGAAGTGGTAGTCCCTTGTATACAATTTGGGATGCATTTTCTGCTCACAGAAATGAGAATCTGAAGGTCTGGAAGGATCAAGGCAGACCATGTTTCTGTTCTCAAAATCGTTCAGAAATCCCGGGTCAATCTTGTCATTGCTGATGAATACTGCCTAAGAGATGGTCAACTACCCTCGCGAGGTGAGTTTTTAATGGAGAGGATTTTATGCAAGGTGAAATTTGCCTACTTGATGAGTGAGTCCCTGTCTCACTAATGCAGGCTCTGAGAACAGGAGTCCACAAGCCAGTAATTCACCTGCTCTGTTATTCAACACCAACCAGATGATGTAATCTGTTCCTTTCTTGTTTACAGGGATGTTTCCAAACAGGTAATCAAACATGGCTTCAGTCTGCTTAGGAATAATGAGGCCACTGACTGAGTCTTAATTATCCCACAAGCAGGAATCTGGGTCTAAAGGACAGTAAAGATAAACAGGAGAGCTTGTCTCTTTCTCAGGATATTCTGAAGGATTCAGAGACATGTGTCCTTAAAATAAATATATAGTATATAAGACTCAGAAACAGGCATCTGCACAGAAGGAGGCTTGGATGTTTGGACTTTGCAGGCAGTTTCACTTTTCCATTACAGAGACAAATTACATGGTCTGTGAAAAAATGGAATTCCAGTTACTTTGCTTTTTAATGAATTTCAAAGGTGTTGAGACACACGAACAATTGTTACTAGTAAGTTCTTCTATCCTAAAGGTCCATATCAAGACAAGACGAGCCCACTCACTGACAAGTCAATTCTGTGAGTCCTCATTCCCATAAAGGAAGGTTATCCACTTGGCTGTATTCACAGCCTTTCTACACAACAATATGCCTCTCTGCTCCTGCAATTAATTCAATAGGATTTTGGTTGAAATAAATATTGATATATATCTTTAGAACACTTTATCTCTTTTTCTCTCTCAGAAATATGGTATAACATTTTTTTTCCTTGAAATCTCTCATTGAAATGACAAGTCAATGAAATGTTTGTGATTTCTTTTCCTCTGAGACTACAGTAGAGTTTAACATTAACGGCAACCTCTTCCTTTAGAGATTTATCCCACTAGTGTTCAGGGCCTTAGTGCTGCTCTTACAACTTTCGACCCTGATCCTTCATTCTCATACCTTTCCACATAGAAGTACTGGTATTCACTGTGATCTGAGATACAGTATCTCCTTTCTCTTCATTCTCTCTCTTCATAACTCCTCTCTGTGCAGAGAACCCAAGGACTATCATTTCACCAGAATCTCTTTCCAGAGCCTCTGTCATAGCACTTTTGCACCCAGACCTCGCCAGACAGTGGCGCCCCTGCCCTGGATCCACTGTGCAGGGAACCCTCTTGTCCCTGATGTCGTATCTGTGCTCTGTTCACCAGGTTGGAGCTCTTCAATGTACTCACATCGGCCGAGCTGTGACAAAACAGCCAGGAAAAAAAAATTCCACCTCATGTCCTCCCATAACTAGATGGGTTTCAACAAGGCACCCTTCTTCCTTCATCCACCCCACTCTTCAGAAAAGGCATGACCCTCCATGGAGCTCTCTCGGTCCTACTGGCCCGCAGGGACACAGGTGGGTGCTGGTACTATTTCCATCACAGCACCAAGGATAATTTAGTTCCAGTCAGGGCCCATCTTACTAATTTTGACAGGAAAGTTGACTATGAAGAATTGTTGAATATAATAGAGGATTGGAGTAACAAGGCAGTGGTTAGTAAGAGGTTAATTCTAAAGAATATAATCCTAGCAAATAGAAGGAGCTAGGACTATTCCCAGGGTTGAAAATCAGCATCCAAAAAAGAAGCTTCCCCCTTCCAAATACACACACAACTGAGGTCCAGATCTTGTGGGACAGGTCATGGCTGTGTCTTATTTATTTGGGGGGGGCGTGTTTATTAAACTCAACTTTTAAGTTATAGATATAACAAATACCATACACATGTGAGTAAAAGGCTCTTGGATTAGAATGAGTACGAACACTGAAGATCTGTCTCTACACCAGCACCTCCTCACTCAAGGGGCTGAAGTCACGGGTCATGTTATGACTATAAGTTAACTGAAAAACTGGATGGACTTTAGCTCAACTCCCACCTGGTAGCATGGATTTCAAGATTTACATTTGCTCCCCGTTATCGTAGGTTGGATTACAGCAAGGCAATGGTATAGCTTAGTCACAGATGGGCTGAAATAGTTCAAAGTGAGCTCCTCTTCTAGATGTCTCCCTCCCCATCACCATAACTGCTAAGAAATGTGATGGAAAGGAAGCAATAGACCACAGGTAGTTACGAAAATAGATGACTCATTGGATAACAAGTCCCTGAAGTTAGCAGAGCACAGATTTACAAATTTATGCTATAAGAACTTGCTGGAAATTCAACCTCCAGAACTTTCTGGAAATCGGTGCCCTTTCCATGCCAGACAACATAGTTCATTGACAGGTGTTCCCCTAGAAGCACTCTGCTATGAAACTGCCTAACGGGGTTGCCTGGGGAAGCTACTGGCCATGGATGCTATGGATCACTTTGTATTGCAGGAGTTGGAAGCTGGAGAAGGACCTGTGCTCAAGGGGTCTGCAGAGAGAAGCACACCATAACCAGGAAGAAGGCTCCCCCTTCTTATGTCACTACAGCGCCCTCTACTGACAAAGATGAACACCCAGCTGGTCCAGGCAAAGGAAAACTATTTAAAGGACCCCACTGTATTTTCACAGTGCAACCAAAAAGGGCGGATGTGGAGCTGGGAGGCAATCAGCTGATAGGTAGCTCAGGTATGTTTGTACAAATCCTTATACAAGTATATAGGTGACTTTGACTATTTCCATCATACAGTGGACAATATATTTGCATCCTGTCCATCATTTTTGTTCACTGTGAGGGCAGGAATTTTTTGTCTTTTCTAATTTATGAATTCCAGTGCCTGCCATAAATTTCCTCTGTTCTCAGGACATATGTGTTAAACGCAACAGTCTGGCACACTAGCTCAGTGGCTGAACAGGTCTGGGATCAGACTGCTTACATTTGAATGTGATTCTGCTCACCTTGAGCAATTGTTTAATCTGTCATATGCCTTAGTTTCCTCATCTTTATAATGTGAACAATAGTACCTAACTCATTGGCTTATTGTGACAAATAAGTTAATACATAAATATCCCACTTAATACATTAATATCCCACTTGTATTAAATTAGTTAATACATAAATATCCCACTACTGTCCCTTTCTGAAAAACTAGATTTCTGCAGAAAAAACCTGAAGCCTGTGCCATGTTGTTTTTAAAAAGAAAGATTTGCATGTATAACAAATCAACCAACCTTACCCTCCAAAGCAATATCTTAAGTTGTAACTAAATATAGTAAGTCCCTCAAAATAAATAATCATATTATGATGTCAAATGCTCAAAACATCACTCATGATTACCAAATAATATCATCAAATTATGTGTTCTATGCAGGACATCTTTCTATCCTCTGTAATCATCCCCCCCACCACCACTTTGCTGCTTCTCTACAATTTTCTTCAGTGTTTTCCCAACTTTGTTTTAAATTCTGTAATACCAGGCAAAAAAGGGGGGGGGGCAAGTGGCAAAGTCAGGAAGACACAGGTTCAAGACCAACGTACACTGGCAGGTGAAAGCTCACACGGAGCAGCATGACGAGGGCTCTGGGCACCAGCAATGTCCTGATTGGGGTTCCCTCCTGAGCTGCGCCCCTTCTGTCACCAACAATTCCACGTTTCAGAAGGTTTATGCTGGCATTTGATCCTGTGACAATTGTATACGGAATAAAACTTTTCCTGTGCACGGTTTCATTTGAAAAAAATGCATTGAGTTTAGAGGAGGTACATATTTCTTCCTTATATAAACAACTGGAAGGTGTCCAAATGAGAAGTTTTACGCCTTCAGAAAGTTTGAAATTAAAAACCAGCAATCTCTCTATCAGTAAAACTGGAATATGCCTGGCCTATAGAACAAGACGTAAGGGTTTGTTACCTTATCTGTCTGACTCGTTAACCTTATGATACATGTATTCAATCATTCCTTCATGTATTAATTCCTTTATTCATTCTTTTCTTCCTTCCAAACATATTTTTGGGGCTAAAATGGGTCTGGCCCCCATTGCTAGCCACGGGGGGCGAAATAGTGAATGAGGTATGGTCCCTACTCTCAAGGAGCCAACAATTGAGGGGGGAAATTTGGGGCTGAGTGTGGTAGCTGCTTGCAAGGGGCGTAGGGCTGCAAAGCAGGTGACAGCTGACCTCAGGGAGAAGCTGGGCGGGGAGGAAGACAGGGGCATCACGCGTTCGGGTGCTGAGCGCGAAGGGTGGGACTGGATCCCCTAGCACAGGGAACCCAGGGGGACAAAGCGAGATTGTGTTCGGCCCGCAAGGGAAGCCAGACCTCTCTCCAACCCAAGTCTGAGACTGCAGCCCCAATTCCGGGCTAGATGGCCCCGCCCCGGAACCTTGTGTTTCGGGAACTCAAGGCGGAAGTCCCTTTCGTTTCCACCCGACGCCGCTGCAGAGGACACTTCCGGTGTGGAAACATGGCTGCGGCCGTGCAGGACTCACGTGGGAGTGCGGGAAAAAAGCTGAAAAAGTCTCTGAAGAAGAAGAAGAAGATGAAAATGGCAGTCAAGGCTGTAGGATCGGCGCTGGAAGATGAGAACAAAGACACGGACAACACGGGAGCAGGTAACGTGCGAGGGCTGAACGTTGGCGGCTTCGAGGGAAAGCCGAGCTGAGTGTGCGGGAAGCGGGGGAGTCGAGTGTGTCTGCTCGGGACCGCCAGAACTTCACCTCCACATGGGGCCCACGAGGCGCCCTCGGCCCGGCGAAAAGGCGCGAGAGGACTGGAGTTCAAGGAAGGGACGCTGTCACCTGTGCCAGCTACAAGCTTTTTTTCCCTGGACGTTTCCAGGGCCACGGTTAACTAACATGGGCGCAACTGCTGCTTACGGCAGCAAAAAGAAGCTTATGGTAGCAAAAGGCGAAAGGAAGGGGCGTTTTTGAAATTATTAGAATGGGAGAGGTCTCATAGGGTGCGAGGGGCAGAATGTAAGAGGAAGACGGATGCTGTGCTTGACTTCTCCTGCGGTGGGTGCGTGCAAGTGTGCGGGAGTTAGAGACAACAGGGCAATAAGGGGAGGAAGAGTAGGCGGTCGGTATTGAAAGGAAGGGAAGATGTTTGGAGGCCTCGGGCCGACCTGTGTCCTTGCTGCTGCCTCTTTGTCATCATTCATGGCACTGACAGCTTCTTTAGGTGACAAGGGATTGCAGACGATCCCTGCTCTCGTGCAGCCCAGGCGTTGCTCCAACAGCCTGAAACAAACTCTTCGATTATACTGCACCTCAGCTTGTGTCCCCTATCTTCTCAAGGCGACCCAGCGGCTTCCCATCCCAGAGTAACATTCAAAATCCTTAGCCGATATTCTCTACTTCAGGTCCTTACTGCCCACTAACTATAATCTAGTCAGATTGATATCCTTGTGTGTTTTTAGACATCAAGCATGCTACCATACCAGGGTTTCTGCACTTGCTAGGATGTTTTTGAGATGTGATCATAGCTCTCTCTCCCTTAGCTCCTTTCATCTCTGTCCCAGTGGGTCATCATCAGGACTTGTCCCTGAGGCCCCGCCCTCCCCCCCTCCCCCGTTTAGTATTCCACCACTACTCTTCTTTTTGCCTCCTTGTTACTTTTGGGCTTACTACCCCACTTTATTTTCTCAGCATTTCCCAGAGCATTTGACATGCTACGTCTGTTTGGTCTGTGCTTCTCCTAGCCAGAATGTAAGTCCTGCAGGAATAGAAACTGCTGTTATTCCAGTGCCTAAAACTGTGCCTACTGCATAGTGGGTCATTCACAGACGTTTATGCAGAGGTGTGAATGAACCCGACCTTCCAAGACCAAGAAGAGGACACTGTTTTGTGCTACTGCTGACCCCGGGAGCTTCAAGGCCTCATTACCTGCCAGAGGGGTCCAGGAAAACAAGCTGTTTGAACAGGAATTAGAACTCTTGCTTCTGAGATATATATGTATGTGTGTGTGTGTGTGTGTGTGTGTGTGTGTATATATATATATATATTTAGGTTTAGATATAGATATATATTAGGCTGGTTCATGTGGGGTTATCAAGAGAAAGACACACTACATTTGGAGCAAAATATTAGAACTGCTCACAAAGTTAGGTGGAAATTAAATTTCTCTTTTCAAGTACTAGATAGTTCCAAATTAGAGCTCTTCTGACCACTTAGTGCCTTATTGTAAATACTGGTTAGGTTCTAAGGTTATTACATTATGGGCTAAGAAGGCTTTTTTGCTAATTAGGAAATCTAATTATCCATTTCAGTTCAGTGAAGTTTTGCATTGTATGTATTACATTTCAATCACCCTCTGGGTGTTGATACAAAGGATGAATAAATTCCTGCCCTGGAATTACAGTCTTAGGAAAGATATTAAATGTAGGACAATAATACAGTGTTTTGAGTAGTATTAAGAGGGAGTTGTAAGGGTTGTTATCACAATCATGGTCCAATTAAAAATGATAAGGATGGAGACAAATCCATATCATATCCAAATCCAGCCTAGGCATGCTTCCTTCTGTCTTGTGCACATTACTCATAGAATACTGTATTATTATTTCATTTTAACATATCTCTCTCATAGATACATGTTCTCTAGCTTCCTGGTATCAGAGCATTCGGAACTCCCACCTCTTGAGCACAGCTGGCTCTCTCCCCTCCTAACAATGAGTTTGCTGTTCTGCCAATACACTCCTTTGTTTTTCTTTGTTTTCTCTTAAGCAGCTTTCCTGTATCTTTTAGGTTTTGACCTAGGTGTCTTTCCACCTACTTTTTCTTTCACGATTTAGACTATCTCTGATATAGGAATAAATGATAAAGGGCCTTCTGTTTAATACATTCAGTCATGTAGATCCATTGGTTGTAAGGTGGAGCATTCTCGTTCAGTTTACCTCCGTATTTGCCATTTCAATAGAAGAAATTGTGGTTCTCTCATGAAATCAGATATTTCTGGAAAGGTGACCCATGGAAATAGCTATTCCAGTTCAGATATTTGTGTACATGTGGCCTTAGCTGGACTCTTACTTTATCAACATTTTTTAGGTAGGAGATAACTGAGAAACTATAAAGGCAGAAGATTGAATTTGGAGTCAGACTCAGGAGGAATTAATGTGCGAGTTATAGGCCTATTGTGCTTATTTTATCAGAAAATTGAATCAGAGACATCTTTGAATTTTGATTGGATCCTAAATATTGATAGGGCTATCCTTTACCATATCATTTGGAAAGCAACTTCCTTCAGGAAGATCCTCCTTAAGTTTCTAAAACAGAGGTATAACCCATGTGTTGTTTGAACTTTATTTTTTGTCTTTTGCATTTAGACAGTTGTGTAAGAAAGGTAAGTGATGCTTTTATGGGTATAAAACTCTTAAGCCTCATTTGTCAGGGTGCAGAAGCTTCTTCGTTCTGTAAGGACAGGCCTGCCAGCTTTGATAATGGCTGTATCTCGGACCATGGTGAATATCCATTTATTTATTGAATAGATTGGGACCTTCTCTTAATGTGATCTTTACACTCTTTTCTCATGTACCAGATATCATTGAGGGTAAAATGAACAGAAGTTGTATATAATGTAAACTTGAATGATAACAAAACAATTCAGAATTAAATTTTGGTAAATTGTAATTCTCTTCAGTAGGGTTTGAAATTTGATCATAGCAAAATTGCAAGCGATCACAAATCAGAGGTATTTGGAAGGTAAAATGCTACAGCCAGCATTTTAAATAATAGGTAAATGTCAAGCATTACAAGGGAGCGGACGACACCCCTGAGTTAAACTTGAACTGCTTAGGTTCGTTGAACTGATACCTTGTTCCAGGTTTACATACAATGAATATTTGACTGTTAAGTTTGTAGCCTTTAACACACACACACACACACACACACACACACACACACACACAGTACCTCCTAGTCAGTAAATCAACTCAGGTGAAGAAATATAAACAGTGGTTGATGATACCAAGTATTATAAAGGGGAAGATAACTTCTGCCTCTGGGTCATCCTGAACTAAGTTCGATTTATCGAACTTATGAATTATTAGAGATTTAGACACCATGCTAGTTTGATTCTTAAACTTGTAATCTTTTTTAAAAAATGTGTAGTCAGTAAATCAACCCTGGTGGAAAAATTTCGGTCATTATCCAACACCGTGAAGTGATGGACCCTCCCTCACGGAATGTGCTCCTGTGACCATGAACTAGTATGGGGAATGGTAATTTCATGTTCTCTGAATTGTTCTGATCACATATATGAAAAATGGCCACATACTTCTAACACTGGGCTTGATAACAATTTAGTTTATCAGGTCCGAAGAGCTGTCCCTTCATTTTTGATAAACGACAAAGCTGTATTTAAGATGGAATAACCTAGCAGATAAATGTGCTTTTCATCAAACTGTAGCTTATTACCTCCTTCATCATTTAAGTTGCTTAAAATAGCCAAGAGACATGCCTAAAGAATGAAGTATATCATAGTCCTACTTGAGTGGCTTAGCAATTTATAGGATGGACTCAGAAGCAGACTGCTTCCAGACCCTGTCTGCCTTGGCTTGCCCAGATAGCATGTGTAATCACATCTGACAGTCTGTCCCATGGTAGCAATTTTATTTTATTCTTGGTTATTTTTATGGAAATCTGGGATGGCTTTTTTTTTACCCCCAAAGGTAAGTGCTTCTTTTAAAGTTTTAAAGCATCAGTTTTCAATGTTCTAAATTTAGTAATAATTGGCAGAAAAGGTCATATGGCCTGAGCAGAATGAATGATTGACAGCCAGAAGGGGAGGGGCAGTATCACAGAGCTCTTACTGACCAGGAGATCCGTATTCCTGGGCAGAATCGAATGAGATTTGGGCTGTTCTGGTTAGCTGAGGCTTAGATAGAACTTCCTTTTTGATTCAAACTTTGCTAAAATATTTTTAAGGACTATCTTTCGCGTTAGCTGAGTACACATTAATTGGAGTGGAAGCTTGAATTTAAAGCTTTGTAGTGCCTCACAAGCCCAGCAGTCACTCTGCCCCGTTGACTTTGTGATTGCAGCCCTGTTTTTAACTTTTCTAAGAAGCCTCAGAATCAATCCCCTGTGTAAATGGAGAATAAAAGGGACTCAGGGAGCGTTGTGAGGATTAAAAGGTGTTTTAAATAGTAACTAGCTCTTAGTGTTTCCTAGCCGTATTGGCGTTATTTTAACCAAGATTGTAGGTACAATTACCATAGAAGTAGATCTTTCTTTTTGAGCATTTGGGATCTTCCTCTCTGCCCTGTCTTCTGGGTCTCCGTGTTCTTATCTCTCATCTGGTTCCTCACCGTCCTGTATTTTGTGCCTGGAGTATACCATATCTGTGCTGAGAGATTTTTATGTGTCACTTAATCGTCATAACAACCCAGTGAGGAAGGCACTGTTTTCATCCCCATTGAGAAAAAGAGGCTGAGACGCAGAGGGATCAGGTGACTTGCCCAAGATTGTGCTTTTAGAAAGTGATGGAATCAGGACACAGGCCGAGTCTGTCCGCTGTCATAACCAGAGCTCTTAAGCTCTATGCAGCAGCTCTTGTCGTCTGGCGCCTCCCACTCTGCACCTCAGGTCTTGCACGTTCCAGCTCCCAGAGGTGGTTCTTCGAGGCTCCTTTCTCCTTCACCAGCATTTTTATACTCAGGTCTTCCTCATCCACTCCCCAGATCTCCATTTTCAGCCGATGTGAGCTTCTTGTCATTTTTTTTTTTTTTTTCATTTTCCTCTGAAGCTGGAAACGGGGAGAGACAGTCAGACAGACTCCCGCATGCCCCCGACCTGGATCCACCCGGCATGCCCACCAGGGGCGACGCTCTGCCCACCAGGGGGCGATGCTCTGCCTCTCCGGGGCATCGCTCTGCCGCGACCAGAGCCACTCTAGCGCCTGGGGCAGAGGCCAAGGAGCCATCCCCAGCGCCCGGGCCATCTTTGCTCCAATGGAGCCTTGGCTGCGGGAGGGGAAGAGAGAGACAGAGAGGAAGGAGGGGATGGGGGTGGAGAAGCAAATGGGCACTTCTCCTATGTGCCCTGGCCGGGAATCGAACCCGGGTCCCCCACACGCCAGGCCGACGCTCTACCGCTGAGCCAACCGGCCAGGGCCAGCTTCTTATCATTTTATAAACATTCTTGAACCTTATGCCTTTGGACATGCAATTGTGATCATTCTAGTTCAGCGGTTCTCAGCCTGTGGGTCGCGACCCTGGCGGGGGTTGAATGACCAAAACACAGAGGTCACCTAAAGCCATCGGAAAATACATATTTCCGATGGCTTTAGCCACTGAGAAGCCGCACTACACTCTGCAGCAGCGCTATTCAGCTTGAATGCACGCTGTTATGGACGTGTGTTCCAGACTGAATGCCTGCGGTCATGCGCAGACATGATTGCATCATCCATCGGGGCCTAAGGGGCGGAGGAAGTGGGGGGTCGCTCCACAGTCCATAGCAGCCCGGCTGCTCCTCCATAGCAGCGCATTACGTGTGTCCAGCGCTTGCTGACGTCATCAGTGGGCGGGTGCAGCAAGCACCGGAGGACAGAAGCCTAAGAGGCGGAGAGCCAAGAGAGCCTGCAAGACAGCCTGCTGGTGTAAAAAAGGTTAATAATGTAAAAACAGTACACACACCATACACACAATACTGTGTAAGTGTAAGGTGCTCTGTGTGTAATCATTACACAGTACACAAAGCAGCTTACACTTACACAAAGCACCATACATTTACACAGTGTGAACTACATCGGTCTTATACTATAAGAGACCACTATAAGATGTAGTTCACACTGTTCCCCTAATGCAGGGGTCCCCAAACTTTTTACACAGGGGGCCAGTTCACTGTCCCTCAGACTGTTGGAGGGCTGGACTATAAAAAAAAACAACTATGAACAAATACCTATGCACACTGCACATATCTTATTTTAAAGTAAAAAAACAAAACGGTAACAAATACAATATTTAAAATAAAGAAGAAGTAAATTTAAATCAACAAACTGACCAGTATTTCAATGGGAACTATGCTCCTTTCACTGACCACCAATGAAAGAGGTGCCCCTTCTGGAAGTGCGGCGGGGGCCGGATAAATGTCCTCAGGGGGCCGCATGTGGCCCGCGGGCCGTAGTTTGGGGACCCCTGCCCTAATGTATAATTATCTCCCATATCTTCCACTATTTTCCCATATTCTGAAAGAGGAAACTGCTGAAATCAGCAGTTTCCAGCATTGAATCCGCCTCCTATTGATTTCATTGGGAGTGCGGCGGATTTTGTGGAAGAGAGCTCCCGAGAATCTCGGGTTACCACACAGTCCACCGCAGCCTCCTTTTGATTTCAATAAGAGGCGGAGAAATGACAGTTTCCGACACATTTCTTCCTCTCCTATTCAAGTCAATGGGAGGCTGCAGCAGATTCCTCTCAAATATAGAGCATGTTGCTTAATTTTTTCGACGCTAGAACTTTTCCTAGAGCAGAAAAATTCCAAAGGTGGAATCCGCCACCCCCAATAGACTGATAGAGGCCTCACACTGAGGAATCTGCTGTGCGGATTCTGCAGTGTAAAAGATCTGCCTCCTATAGAAGTCTATTGGGGGTGGCGGATTCCACCTTTGGAATTTTTCTGCTCTAGGAAAAGTTCTAGCGTGAAAAAAATTAAGCAACATGCTCTATATTTGAGCGGAATCTGCTGCGGCCTCCCATTGACTTGAATAGGAGAGGAAGAAATGTGTCGGAACTGCATTTCTGCCGTACAGGGGATCTCTCTTCTGCGGAATCCACGGGTCTCCCATTGAAGTAAATGTGATGTGGATTCCACCACAGAAACTGCTGCTTTATAGTGTGAAAGAGCCCTGAAAGATACCATGCTGTGCAGAAACTGCAGTGTATCTTATGACGTAGTTCACACTGTTCTATATGGAAAACTTGCCACTAATCTGGAAAAAACAAATCCATTAGTTAAGCAGCTATTTACGGAATGGTAGCCCCAATACACTAGGTAAGGGGGTCCATTAGTAATAAATATTTCTCACTATTTAATTAAATATTGTTTTTGTGATTAATCACTGTTTAAATTATATTTGATTTGTAGCAATGAGAATACATAGTGCATATCAGGTATTTACATTCTGAATCATAACTGTAGCGAAATTACAGTTATGAAGTAGCCACCAAAATTATTTTTTGGTTTGGGGTCACCACAACATGAGGAACTGTATTGCGGGTCACGGCATTAGAAAGATTGAGAACCACTGTTCTAGTGCTATTTTTAATTTCCATACTGCAGAGCATCAACACTGGTCCAGGGTGACCCTGCCTGGTTCAGTGGGTCTGGGCTGTGGACTCGCTTCTCTGGCCTCCTCCCTTCTCCTCTCATCACTCCCTTGCTTCACCCTTTAAGAAAAACTTGTGTCTGCTTCGTAGAAGATGCCCCCCCCCATCAGCTACTCTTTTTCTCAGTTTTTCTTTTAAAAGAACACTTGCAAATTTTATAAATTTCTGCAGTTGGTGAACTGATTTATCTATTCTAAACATGCGATGTCTTCAGGGTGAAAAACCTCAATTGAGAGTTTTCATTTTCATTTTAGTGTTGTAGAATTGGGCCCCTGAAACCTGTATGATTTTGTCAGCAAGCGTCACCCCTAATACAGTGAATTAAAGAGAGATAGAGAATTTTCATTTTCCCCTTTCTCCTTCAGCATCCCTGAATACTCAGTAAATAATCTTGAGGGTCTGTGAGTCTTCTTACAACTTGATCCCAGTGGCAAAGCCACAGGACAGTGGTTCAGTTTCCTGCCCACAGCTGGCCGTATCTGAGGAATGGGGGCAGAGGACAAGTGGGAGAGGGAGCTGTAAGTTTGGGTATGAGGCAGAGGGGGACAGGAAATGCCTGTGTCCATCGCCGGGCCTCAGAGCACTGCACTGTCCTGTCTGCTAGTCACAAGACCTGTGCGTACCTTTTTAATTTTAATTGTAATAAAACATAAAGCCCAGTTCCTCGTTGCACCGGCCACACTGGAAGCCCTCAATAGGCGTTCGAGGCAGGCGGCCAGCGGGCAGCTCTGATGACAGACCTTCCTGTGAATGCCGCAAGGTCTGCTGGAACCTGCACTTACTACTTCCTGCGAGCATTCTTTGTCATCCTTCCTTATTTCCAGGGTTTTAAAATAGAACCTAAGATTAGAGTTAATGTTTGAAATAACACACAGGACTTCAAAGGCATTTTTTACTTATCCAGTTCCTGTAGACCCATAGATCTATTTACTTGCCTTCCGCCATTAAAGATCAGTTAGTAGAAAATTAAAAAAAAAAAAAATTCATCTTTATAGGATGCAGTAAATTTTTAAGAACCAGTTCTGCTTTTTGATTTGCATCGTGATTATCTTGGGTATCCCAGAAGTAAATCCTGTTTTATTTTTAGTGTGCTGGAAGACCTCATTACACTGGCATTCTTAATTTATTTATATAAAAGCCATCATTTCCATTGGCAGTGGATGCCTGGCCAAAAACTTCTGAGCTAAAGATTGTTTGAAAAAGAATAAAAATTAAAACTATGACTTTAGTACATTCTTCTGAAAAAAAAATTTTTTTTAATTGAGTGCCAGTTTATAAAATGGTGTTACAAAGCTCTTCACGGATCTGCTGTATTTCTGTCACACGCACATTGCAGTCGGGCTGGGTGAGAGACCCCCCCCCCCAAGAAAAGTAGCCAAGGTTTAGAAGTGGAGGGAGTCCGAGTGGCTTGTGCAGCCCGAGAGCCTTTGGCTGCCGTTGCTGCGGAGCTGAAAAGTATGAAACTTGATGCCATCTGTGTGTGAATTCATCAGGACAGAAACACTAGATGTCAGTGTTGTGGTTCTGACATTTTCCCGAGAGCTGGCCAAGACTTCACTTCTCATCACTGGGATGTTCTCCGCTGACACACTTTTAAGCCCTCGAGTCTCTTGACGCTGAGATAAATGCTTACTAGAAGAGCTCTTTGCAAAGAGCTATTTCCTTACTCTCCTCCCTCCCATACCCCTCAGTGCTGGGACCCTGTGGGATACAACATAAGTACTATTAACCTATTTGTGTTTCTGCTAGCTGCGTTCCCCAAATCTTGTTCACAGTGTACCTTCTAGGAAAGATACTTTGCGGGGGTTTGTTGTGTGACTGTGGGATCTGGCTTATAGTAGACGCACAAGTTCATCAAATTGGATGACATTGCTATCAGCTTTTGCTTGACAAAATTTATGTACTTTTTAAAATGTGGGCAATAATATAATTCTTCTATCACCTCTATTCATCTCTGTAAGTAGTTTATTGCACAGGGAAGGCCCATTGACTTGGATGTCTCTGCACTGGCCCCTGGTCAGCCTCTGTTTCCACCTGAAAGCAGGATGGGAGACAGGGACTGCTAAATTAGTGTTTGCTACCTGGGTGCTGGGGACACTGTGGCCTCCCCCGTCACACAGCTGGGCCAGATCTTTGGAGGCTGGTTGCAAGGTTGCAAGGGTGGAGGGTCCCGCTGTACTATCACTGCAGCTGTGGGACTTGATAGAGTCTCCTCTTGCGAGAATGGGGACAGATGGGAACTGTTCCAAGGCCCCGGGTGCTGGCCTTGACCTCAGCCACTTCTGCCTTTACCACGACAGATTAATTTGTTTCCTCTCTTGGGTTCTGTAGGGAGGCGTGGGTCAGAAAAGGGTCACTTGTCCTCCGATAATGAAGCGATAGAGGCTGACAATGAAGATGAAGTGGAGCCCAGTGATGATGACAATGACAACAACGCTGCGGAAGGCAGTGCGGGGCCCAGTGCGGGCTGGGCGGCGGCCATGGCTAAGATCCTGAACAAGAAAACTCCCAGAAGTAAGCCCTCCATTCTGGTCAAAAACAAAGAGCTGGAGAAGGAGAAGCAGAAGCTGAAGCAAGAGAGACTGGAGAAGAGGAAGCAGGTAGGTCCCAGCTGTCTGCGGTCCGACTGAGTGTCTGTGCGGGGCCGGCTGCCCGTGAGTCAGACTGTGTGTACGTACGGGCTGGCAGTTCGAGGGTCAGACTGTGTGTCCGTGCAGGGCTGGCTGTCCGTGGGTCAGACTGTGTGTCCGTGCAGGGCTGGCTGTCCGTGAGTCAGACTGTGTGTCCGTGCGGGCCGGCAGTTCGAGGGTCAGACTGTGTCTGTGCGGGGCCGGCAGTCCATGGGTCAGACTGTGTGTCCGTGCGGGGCCAGTTCTTGTCTGGACCCGCGCATCTCCTGCAGCGTTTGTTCAGTTAACACTCCAGAAGGCACCTTTTCTGTGGTGTGGGCCAATAATCAAGGTTCTGTTCCGAGTCCAAGTCTGAATTACTCTGTGGAGCACGCTCACTTGTTAACCACCTACACGAAGCAATAAAAATGTGAACTCCCAGAAGATGTATCCTTTTAAAATCAAGTAATTACACATGCAGCTGTTTTCTTCCATGTGGCTGTCCATGTGCTGACTTTGTTAGGTACTGGGCTAAGAGTCACACTAGTTACATTTTGCTGAAACCTATTTTATAGTAAAGATCTGTGAAGATGTCACAATTAGGGCTTAGTTGCAGCTCTGAAAACTGACTATTTTCCTGCTAACCTTGGATTCAGGATACCTTTTGTTCAACCTCTGATGATAGGAGTTAGAGTGACACAGTCTATTGATCAAAGGCCAAAAGTTGGGCTTAAGTTTGCTGTTATCTATTACAAAGATGAAGAAACAATAATAAGGTTTTTATATCCTTTGTACTTTGTACTTGAAGCATCTCAGTCTCTAAAATAGTTGGTTACTGAAATATTTTTTTAATGCAAGAAAAATAACTTTCTACAGTTTTACCAGCAGTATAAAAGTACTGGTTTCCAAGAGGCCCTTTATAGGTAAAAGAAAGAAAACAGGTTTGAATTGGCTTATGTTTCTTTCTATGTTCATTGCTCCCATACTGTTTCAAGAAGAACGCTTCATTATTGATAACCTCATACTGGTTGCCCTTGAAGGCCAAATAAGATGGGACTTTCCAAGCGTTGCTCTTAGAAACAGAATGTACTCTTTTAATAATTTGTAGTCTCATTGTACCTTAAGATAAGCCCTGTCTCTAAATCAAACCGATAGCTTTTGAATTGAAAATCTGAATCTTTGTTATTTGTCAAAAGCTAAAAGAGTTTCCAAAAATGTGAGGATCCCTGTTTGAGGTGCCTGGTCCCAGTATTCCAGCGCGAGCTGGACCTGCACAGGGAAGCCAGGAGGGGAGAGTGTCTGACGCTGCTCTGGGCCCAGGGCCATGCTGAGAGGGTCCCGCCCGCATAGCGCAGGACGGCATGTGTGTTTGCTCTGTGGTGACACGCTGACCTGAGAGGCAGTTTTATCACATCTGGTGTCTGGGCCGGGGACACTGCCTGACGACAGTGTTGAATTAGATTGTTTTATCTGTGGGATTCTCTTACTTCCCGGTTTCCTTCCACGTCGGTGTGTTAGTGAGGAGTTTGTGAGCTGTGGGCTGTGACTGAGATGCCATACGTAGCCTGGCTGGTGGTCAGACGTGGACTTAAATGACTTTGTGGAAAGAAAAGTAGTCAGCGTATAAGTAGGATACATCTGGACATTATGCTGTTCACTTACAGCTGATGAAAGTTCTTAGGAATTCTTACTGCTAAGGAAGTCCTATTCTGAAACTGAAAAGAAACTGTTCAAACTCATGGTTACCAGTGAGGGCCATTTGGGGCTGATCAAGACCGTGGCCCCGTGCACCAACCTTGTCCTACAGGCTTCATTTGCTGGCAGCCTTCCAGGACTGGGGCCGACAGGCCCGCTTGTGCTGACCACAGGCTCCGGGGCTGAACCCCTAAAAGCATGGGGTGTTTTGTTTTTTTTAAGTCCTCATGACAGACTAAGCCAGAATTACTTGCTATCTTTGTCCTTCCACAGAGCATGCTGTGCAAGTGTGCTGCAGTCAGAAATGCCTAACATGCTTTCCTGTAACACTGTTTCTCACGCAGCTCGACAGGAAGCGGGAATGGGAAATGATGTGCCGAGTCAAGCCAGATGTCATCGAAGACAAAGACACAGAGAGGAACTTTCAGAGAATCGCGACAAGGTGAGACTGGTTCTGACTCCATTGAGCCCCAGGCTCTGCCTGTGTAAGCCACCTGCTCGATGCTAAGTTCACCCACAGACTCTGCAGGTCTTGCAAGATGGGAATATAATGTGCCGAGTGTGTATTTGTTACAGACCTATTTCAAATCATCTCGTTTTTATAGTCGCGAGAGCAATACAATCAGAATACTTACTGCATTTCTCTTATAAATGGTTGTCCACAGTTGTGGCCCTAGGTGATTATTTTCGTTATCTTGTGTTGTCCTCATGGCAGCACAGATGACCCGTGACAGCAGCTTCGTGCTGTCCTTTCATTCTGCACTTTGTGTCGTTGGCACCAAACGTTTATTTGATGCCTTCTGTGTCCACATAGATGGAATCTAGGGGCAGCTGGGGGGTCCTGTCCAGCCATCTGGAGGTCTTAGAGTCAATTTGAGAAGAGAGGTATATGACATGTGTCAAGGACAGAGAACAGGGGAGGTCCACAGAGGAGAGAGCTGCCGGTTCCCTCTTAGAGATTGCAGCGGCTGCACACAGTGGGGTCACTGTAACGTCCCAGTGACCTATGTCATCGTAGTCATTCTCTGTTCCATCTGGGCGCCACACAGTGGGAGATTGATGTGTGATGAAGTGTATGAGAAGAGAGCCAGGTCCCAGCATCAGCCCGGATGCACTGCTGGCCATCCCTGGGCTTGTTCCTCCTTCCCTGTGTCTCGTTTTGTCTCTCTGGGGAACCAGGGCACTGGTGTGCCTCCCCGTGGGGCCAATTCCATGAGTTAACAGGTACAAGAACTCAGACAAGTGCAGGGGTGAGGCATGAGAGTGAGTGCCTCTTAGAGTTTATGCCCTGGGCACCCTACGTCCTCCCCCTTGGTGCCTGCCCTGCCCTGCCCTGAAGGGGTGGCATTTTGGCCTGGACACAACCAAACAAGCCAGCTGGCGTTTCCTGAGTGCTGACAGAAGAGACATCTAGGTCAGAGACAAAGCCGTCTTCACCCTCCCACCAGCTCCCCGGTCCCTCAGGGGCACACAGGTATCCCCAGTGGACGCAGGCTCACACGGCGGGTCGTGTTACAGGAGAGGAAAACCAAGCTTGGGACTCTGTTGCTTTTTACCTTGAATGGTAACAAGCCTGCTCTTTGTCGGGGGAGACGTTACCTCATTTCTCAGGGTAGCGGACTGCACACGCAGCCCTGAGGATTGCTCAGGCAGAGAGCAGTCAGCACCCTGCGTTCTGGAAACAGTGGCAAGGCTGTGCGGGGTGGGTGTGGCCTGGCGCAGCCTCTCCTGCGGTTATTAGAGCAGGCAGGTGAACAGGTTATAGCATTTGAGAGCGAGAAGGGGTGTGAATGGTCTGAATAAGTGCTTTCCATAGAAATGTTACGTGAGCCACATATGGGTTGTAAATGTCTCTTGTAAACACCCTGAAGAAAGTAAAAGAAAGAGATGCAATGAATTTCAGTGATACCTTTTATTTCACCCAACATTCGGTTGATTATCTCAACATGGTATCAATTTAAAACAATTGAGATTCTGAAACTCTTTTTCATACTAAGTCTTCAAATAGATATTTTTTAAAAACTGGGTTTTACCATTAGTTTTAGATCATTAAGAGTTGCAGCTAGGATAGCTGGCTTCCGTTTGAGCGACTTGATGTCACTTTTTCCACCTGTGGATGAAATGAGGACCCGTCCCGCAAATATTTCCGAGAGTCAGGTGATCAGACGGCTGACCAGGAAGGCTCTGTTCTTCCATCACACTGTAATGCCCCCACCGTTACAGAATCATAGGTTGAGAAATAGGTGTTGGTGTTAGGAGTAATTCTCAGTCCTGATTGCACAAAGATTGATTTAGAAAGGCCAAAGCTGAAAAACACAGTTCCTGTGTATCAGTCTACATGTATTCCTTTTCTAAATGAATTCAGACTTACAGTTGGTCATTGAAATGGAGGTTTGGTTTTCAGAAGTGTCTGGCCCTCTGGCTGTTGTAATTGGCATGCCGACTACAGGCTTGCCTCTCTCCTAAGCAGTAAAGATGCATGGTCCCTGTCCTCCGAGCCTGTCTCTTGGTGTCACGGGGATCTCACTCCATCGTCCTTCTCCTCTGTGTTCGCAGGGGTGTCGTGCAGCTGTTCAATGCCGTTCAGAAGCATCAGAAGAATGTGGACGAGAAGACGAAGGAGGCCGGCGGCTCTGTCAGAAAGCGTGCTAAGTTGCTGTCGACTGTTTCCAAGAAAGACTTCATCAGCGTCCTGAGAGGGATGGATGGAAGTACAGACGGCAGAACTTCGGCGACACGGAGCTCAAAAGCCAAACAGGTGAGGTTTTTGTACGAGGGACAGGACATCAGACTCTTAGCTTCCACACTCGAGAGTTTGGGATGGAACAGCACATGGTAGAAGTGGAGGTTTTTCATTCTTTATGTTCAGATTTACGTGCCCACTGCCTAATTTATTGTGGATTCTTATGTTTCGTGATGGTTTTATTTGGTATTGAAATCACCAGATGTCATTGCCCTGCTGTTCACACTCGGGAGCCAACGGATTCCAGTACAGGTGTTAGAGATTGAGCCACACCTATCCTGGTGGAAGCCCTGTCTGTCTGGAGTTCTGTAGAGTAGACACCTGAGTGAGACGAGCTGCATCTGAAACACCCCCCGCGGAGGCAGTTGAGATGGTGCCAACGTACAAACGGAGGAGCAGAGCTTTGGGAAGGGAGGCGCAGAGGCACCCCTGCTGACCGCCGGGGATGTTTGCTTGGGAAGTGGAAAGCAGAAACACTCACTGATGTTCGGCACCATAACTGTGCTTCTCTAGCCTGGTGACCTGTGAACCCCAATAGTGTCCTTTTGTAATGTACCAGCTGAATGGTTCTGAAATGTGCTATAATCTCAAAAGGACTGTTTTAAAAAAAATAGTAATTAAAGCAAAGTTCATAGTTTATTTGATGGCTTGATTTCTACTGCCAACAAAAAGTACTTTAATCAGGAAATGAGCGTTTGGTCATTGTGGGGTTTTCATGTGCATGTGTGTCTTTGTGTCTTTTGGGGAGACAGATGAAACCCTGGCGGGAAGGGTGTTTAGGAATTTCACGTTGGCCTCGGTTTGAAGGATATTTCAGGTTCCTAAATTTAGTTGCTGTTTTACTTGATTTTAACAAAATTGTAAGGACCCGGATTGAATATTCATGTAATCTGGTGCTGCTGTTTGAAAGTGTTGGTCAGAAACAATTATAAACACACAAATACTGTGTTTGGGGATTTATACCTGTTAGTTAGAGGTTGGCTGTGTGCTCGCTAGTGACATTTCACTATGAGAATTGGAGAAAGACTCGGCAGCAGTGGATTAGAGGAGCCTAGGGGACTTGGAAAAGGAACGGCTTATTCTGTGCCTGCTGACCCTTCCAATCCACTCATCTTTAAGAGGGGACGTACTAGAGAAGGTTGTTGAGTGACCCTCCCAGTATGAGCCCTAGTTCTCTGGTTGGTGAGTTTATAATGGAGTAGAGTTGGTTCTTTTAAATGTCGGTTCTATAGTCTCTTCCAGAGTCCTGCATCCTTTCTAGAGAAGAATTCTGCAGCCTGCTGCCCACATGTGGGGTAGGATGTGCCGCCGGCCTCTGGAAGCAGACCGCAGACCACGGGAACAGTGCTCGGGGCCCCAGCGTTCAGTGTGCAGTTACTCTAGGGCAGGGGTCCCCAAACTACGGCCCGCGGGCCACATGCGGCCCCCTGAGGCCAATTATCCGGCCCCTGCCGCACTTCTGGAAGGGGCACCTCTTTCATTGGTGGTCAGTGAGAGGAGCATAGTTCCCATTGAAATACTGGTCAGTTGGTTGATTTAAATTTACTTGTTCTTTATTTTAAATATTGTATTTGTTCCCATTTTGTTTTTTTTATTTTAAAATAAGATATGTGCAGTGTGCATAGGGATTTGTTCATAGTTTTTTTTATAGTCTGGCCCTCCAATGGTCTGAGGGACAGTGAACTGGCCCCCTGTGTAAAAAGTTTGGGGACCCCTGCTCTAGGGAGACCGCATGGGCTGCTGGTGGACAAGCACTGATGGTGTTCCTTAGACTCTTGAATTGCAGACTCCATGCCAGGTTTTTATTGATTTGACTTTGCCAGTACATCACTATCAGCTTTTGATTTGTTCTAATGAAACCATAATAATAATTTTGCGGTAAAGGAAAACACTAGCTGGTTTGGGTCAGAAAGGATTTCCTTAGTGATTGGAGGGCAACGGACTTCCACAAACACCCCCAGGTTAAAATAGTTACTGCAGGAGACGAAGTTTTTGTTTGTTTTCCTGATTTTGTGATGATGAGCACAGTGAACGTCAAACATAGAGATGAGCGCTCCGTTCTCACATTTCTCACACCCGGCCACTGCGTGATTTCATCAGAATGGAGTTTGTAGTTTAGTGGTGGGAATGCTTTTTAAATACATGGTTTCTTTGGTATCCTACAAGCATGCATTCCTTCTGGTTTATGGACTTACAGAGTTCCTGCTGCCCCTGGAGGAAGCTCGGGGTGGGGGACGCCTGGCACTTGTCCCCAAAGGGCACCTTTCAGGACTGACTTTTCAAGTGGAGTTGAGGGCGTGGGAGGCAGGGGGTGGGGTAGAGGGAGAAGCTGTCCTCACCATGCCTCCCCCCCCCCGAAATGGTGTTTTCACTGCGCTTACAGGAATGTGAAGAATCCCAGCTCTGTAAATAACTCAGCGCACTATTTGTTTACTGCAATTGCCTGAATAGATTGGAGTTTAGACGAAAGGGAGGCTCCAAGTTGGAAATGAGAAAGCACATCGGATTGCGCACATTGTGTTGATGGGAGCGCCGGAGAGCAGGTTTCATCTCCACTTGTCAATGCCCTGTTCCCTGTCAGCGCAGGTGCCTTCCGCTTGGGAGGGCAGCTGTGATGGGAGGGAACCTGTGTCTGCAGGGTGGTGTGTGCAGGATCTGATTTAGGGGCAGTAAGGGGAAAGGGGAAGAATTAGAATCCCTGACGGTGGCTGCAGAAATCTTGAGTGATTTTTATTTGAAAATTTAACAGTGGTGCCCCGCGCCGTTGGGCCCTCTGACACAACGATCTCCTGGAGTAGTGGCCCGTGGAGGGTTTCATCAGTGAGCTCCAGGCGTCTTCCCTGGAACCTGGCGTCTGTGTCCTGCTCTGAAACTTTGGGAGGTTAAAATGTCCTGCACGGTCAGGACCTCGATGTTCTCATTCCAGTTCTAAGGCTTTGGGGCTGTATTCTGTTTCTGCCAATTTCTACAAGAGTGGGTTTTTGGATACAGGGCGCCCCACACATTCTTCACTTCCCAGCCGGGATCTTCTGCCTGGCTTCTGCAAATAGCTTCCTGAAAGTTTGCAACAGCAAAAGTATTAACATGCAAATGCCTGAGTTCAGAGCCTTTTTAAACGTAGGTGAAATTCACTTAAGGGGAAAACAACATTCTTCTGGGGGAAGGCACATAAACCATGCATTGCTGATTGCTAAATATAAATGTTTTCTTAGGCTTGAACTTAAGCATCTCCCCATTCAGAACTGAGCTGAGACTGAGCTCTGCATTATTTGGCTTTAGACTCGTAATTCCCAGCCCACGTTGTTTTCTGACTGGTGGCTGCCAGTGCGTCTGAGCCCCGACGTGGAGGCTGACGACCGTGGTTAAGGGTTGTCCGCTTCCCAGTCAATGCCAACCACTTTTGTAGCATCCTGATTAAATATTTGTATAAAACCTGGCCAAGGAAGTTGGAGACTGTTTTGTTTCCGGGCCTCATGTGGTCTTCGTGGAGTTTCTGCATGTGATCAGTCTTCCCTCACAGTGACCGTCGGCACCCATGGCCATCTGGCAGGCTGTGTCAGGTGCCATGTCAGCGTAGTGACAGAGCCACTCTGGTGGACCCCACGAGCTGCTGAGTGGTGACTGCCCCCCTGACCCCATCAGAACTAGACAGTGCACAGCTCACGTCTCTCAGTGGGGACGTCTGCTGGCCATGCACAGTCTAGTGTGGTCCACTGTCTTACGTGGTGTTTGTGCTGCTGGTTCTGGGCCTGAGCGAGCATCAGAACCTTGGGGTGGCTTATCAGAACCGGCCTCTAGGCTCTGCCTCCCCAAGTTTCTGATTCAGCAGGTCTAGAATAGGATGTGTGAATTTGTATTTCTCTAAGTGATAGTGATGCCAATGCCTGGTCAGGGAACTGTACTGAGTGACACAGACTATACTGATTACTCACAAAACAAAAGCAGCACCACCATTATCCCCCAGAGAAGAACTTTTCTTCGTTGTTAGTCTTTACATTGGACTATCGGGAGAAGCTTCAAATTTATCTTCTTACTGCTCTTCGAGCCTGAAATGCAGGCACAGCTCCCTGGTGCGCCCCCGGCAGGAGCCCCTGAGCCCCGCGGTGGGCAAGTGACTGGCTGTCCTGCTGAGTCCCGCAGAGACCCCACGCTGGCTCAGAGACGGAGCACTGTCATTCCTGTGGGTGCCTTGCTGGCTGCCCCTCGGGTGCAGTTAGCTAATCGGGAGCTGCCGTAGACATGGGTGGGTCCACATGGAAATGCAGACATCAGAGCCAGGGCACGTCTTTGCTCTTCAGACGTTTGGATAAGGAAGCATGTACTTCTTAGAATTTAGTTGAAGGCTTTGAATGATGCATTTGGCAGGACAGGTGTTAAAATGGCTGCTGCATTCTGAGTGAACCTCTGTCCATTGGGAGCAACTCTGTCGCTTATCTGAGGTGAGAGGCTGGCGAGGAAAATGGGTTGAGTCAGGGAAAATGGCCTTTCATTCAGGTGAATAACTGGACATCACCCAAGCAGAAGTAGCATAAGGGACGCAGGTGTGAGCCGGAGGGATGAGGGAGGGAGGGGCGGGTCTTAGCTGACCTCCCTTCTTGGCTGCTGGCCGGTGAGTGTGGCGTTGGGGCTGTTCTGTGGCCTTTACTGGGCGTGTGTGTTTGCTTGCCGCTTGATGTCATTTATTTTAGTACTAAGTGTGCCGTGCGACATCCTGGGTCAGCTCTGCACTCTGCCCACGCACCTGTGCCACCCAGGCCTCAGGCTGTGCAGGCACAAGCCCTGCCTGGTTCTCTGATCCTGGAGGGGGGGCGGGGAGGACAGGGGGGCAAGTTTTCCTCTGTCATTGCGTTCTGTTATTTTAAATAGAATGATTGTGTCGGGGCCGGCCGCATCGTTGCGATTAAAAGGTAGCTTCAGCAGAACTAAGTAAGTGATCTCTTGTAATCCAGCTAATGTCTCTTAATATCTTTTCTCTTAAACTTGCTCTTTTATATAGTTTATAACCGCCATAAAGATAATACTGTTTTTTAACCAAATGTCATGGGAACTTGCATATTTAGAGATTTTGTTTCTAGCACTGTTTGTTTCTGTGGTTGGAACAAATAGCAAAGCATTGAGTTTTGGCTCTATGAAGTCAGGGACTATGTTTTGGATGGTGCTTAAAACAATTCTCAGTCAATTATTAGTGGAATGAGGGAAAGAAATCACCGAGCTTGTAGTTCTGCACATACTGTATCGCCTCGTTAACACCACGAGGTGGTGCTATTGTACTGTAAAATGAGAGGCTGTGGTTAGCCTCTTACCTGTCTAGTTTTGCAGGAATCCCATGAATAAGTAAAATGAACTGACTACTTGTTACACTTGTTTGCCCAGTCATTTATTTGTAAGTTTAGCAGATGACCTGTCTTTTGATTACATGATTGGGTCAGGCAGTAAGATCATTACCTGAAAACATTTGGTCCACATTCTTATCCACTGTTAAATGAGATGGCATCTGTAAAAACTCAGGACCCAGTTAATTTCCTTTTCTCTCCTTCATTTTGGGTTAAAAGCCCTTTATTAAATTTCTATTTGTCTTAAAATAATTTGCCAAAAATTTTCCAATAAATTAACAGCAAACTTGAAATACTATTGTCTGTTTTGTCAAAAGATTTTAAAAATTGATACCAAACCTAGATCTTACTATATTTTTCTCCCCATTGCAAAAAAAAAAAAAAAGAGAGAGAGAGAGAGAGAGAGAGAGAACAAAATTATTTTGTTTTTATGATTCTTTTATGAGGTTAAACTGCTTGATTCACTTCAAGCTCTGTTGCATAATTGTGCAAACACAACTGTCATGTCTAGGTAGAGCAGTGGTTCTCAACCTGTGGGTCGCAACCCTGGTGAGGATCGAACGACCAAAACACAGGGGTTGCCTAAAGCCATCGGAAAATACATATTTTATTTATTTAAAAATGCATTGTATAATAAATACAGGTTGAGAACCGCTGAGGTAGAGCCAGGCCACTCTTGTCTTGGTTTGTTCCCTTTGTAAAACGAAGTATTGATAAAGTAGTGTGGTGACGTGGGCTTTGTCACTTCCCCTGTGATTAAGTTGGCTTTTGAATATTTTGATTCTGTAATTGTCCTCAGACTGAAGTGGAAGAAGGCGGCCCCAGCTGGACCATCCTCCGCGATGACTTTATGATGGGAGCATCCATGAAGGACTGGGACAAGGAGAGTGACGGACCGGATGGTGGCAGACCCAGACCCGGACTGGGGAGTGACTCAGACGCGTGAGGCTGCGTATGTGGGCAGCACCGTGTGCGGCTGCTTGCCGTTTCCTAGGGAAACACCCCGTGCCCCAAGAGCTGGGGACTGGGAAGGATGCTGTCCCTAAGAAAGCCAAAGACTTTGCTGTCCTACCTTGCCGTTTACCCTTTCCACACAAAGTGTCTCATTAAATTACAGGACTGCCGTTTAGTCAGTGTCCTGTGACTTCATTTTTATTTGGGAACACTTGGCAGAGGGGAACTCGTGCCATGCTGCCATTCCTGAACCCATGCTGGCTGCTCGGGGAGCCTCGCTTGTCTGCGCACGGTGCGGCAGTGACAGGTAGGAGGCCATTGGGAGCTGCACGTGCAAGAGTGCGAAGACTGCTAGAGGTGCATTGGCCGTAAGAGCAAACTTGGGAACCAGGAGAGAGAACTGCTCCGTGCCCACAGAAAGCTCCCTCATTCCTTCCCCAGGAAAGCAGGAGTCTGGCGTTTGGCCCGCTGGAGAGAGGAGTCCTGTTGACTTACAGAGCAAAGGCGGGCTGGGCTGGGTGAGCGTTTCTGAAACGTGATCATATTAATCAGAGGGATCAATGAACGGATTTGGAAGCGGAATGGTGTTTGAGCTAGGTGACGCATAGCATAGTGGTTGCTATTGGACAAACTACTGAATTGTGATGAATAGTAATGTGCTTCCGGGCTTTGGACTCTGTCTGGGAGCCCACCTGTTCAGAGGTCTCCTGATGAAGTGCCTGCAGGGCCAGACTTGAGTGTGCAGGCTGTTCCAGCACATTCGCGACCTTCAGACCACGTGGAGGCTGCAGATCTGGGTGAACCCGCCGCCTCCCAAAACCAAAAGCACAATGAGCATTGTTATTATGCACATAGTCAGTTTGAAGTGATGAGGTGTTAACCCCATGTGTATAAATAACAGTTTCTCTAACCCCTGGCTCATTACCCTGCATTTTTAATGCAGTTGGTTCTTGAACATCAAAGCAGGAGCACCAAGCTGGTGCGGGGTCAGGACCAACTGGGGCTCTGGGTGGGGAGACAACTGAGAGCTGTGTCCTCATGCGTGGGTGGCCCCTGGGTGGCCTCACAGCTGTGGAGTCCCCTTCTGGCTCCTTGACAGTTGCCTCTCTGTACCTGCTGACCCGGGATTCAGTCTTAGGTAAAAGCGTGTCCCCTCCTGTGGGCAGAACAGAAACAGTGGGTTGACATCAGCTCTTAAAACATCAGCGAGGCAGCCAGACACAGCAGTCAGCCTGAACTACTGGGGAGTACCAAGCATAACCTTGGGGTTGTTTCCACACAGTATTTATCTTTGTCCAACAACACTGTTCCCTTAAGTGCATTATAAATATGAAAGCTCAGAGTCCACAAGGTTCAAGGCACTGTTATCCTTCTCTACAAATGAGAGGAACACAGGCGACATGAGATTGCATGGCCCAGCTGCCCTGTTCTGGTCTTTATGACCACTAAGTGACATTCTATTGACAGCCACCATTTTTAAAAATACTTGTCATTGTTCGGTGACAAGGCCTAACTTTGGAATCAGCTGAGTTCGGAGTTCAGTTTGGACTCAACTTAGTCTCAAATTGCTTAAACATTTTGAGACCAGTGTGGGGATCAGGCGTGGGGACACATTTGTTCGTTTGTGGTAAGGATTTGAATAATGTGTGTGTGGTTCCTGATCCCTTGTAGGATTTCCAGAAATGTTTTCTCTCTCTGTGTGTTTGGAGGGTCAGGTGATACACACGTAGATTAGTCATTCATTTCTGATCTGTGTGACTGTAAACATTCTTCTTCTAGATGAAGAAGTCTAAAGTCTGGCAGATAGTCATAGAGGCTCAAGAATTCTACTTCTAGAAACCCTCCTTAGAAAAGGTCCTAATTCCAAAACAAAACATGCTGCATGAACAGTATCCTAGCATTTTGTTTTTTAATTTTATTTTATTTTTTTTTTGTATTTTTCTGAAGCTGGAAACGGGGAAAGACAGACTCCCGCATGTGACCGACCGGGATCTACCCGGCACGCCCACCAGGGGCGAAGCTCTGCCCACCAGGGGGCGATGCTCTGCCCCTCCGGGGCGTCGCTCTGCCGCAACCAGAGCCACTCTAGCGCCTGGGGCAGAGGCCAAGGAGCCATCCCCAGCGCCCGGGCCATTTTTGCTCCAGTGGAGCCTTGGCTGTGGGAGGGGAAGAGAAAGAGAGGAAGGAGAGGGGGAGGGGTGGAGAAGCAAATGGGCGCTTCTCCTGTGTGCCCTGGCCAGGAATCGAACCCGGGACTTCTGCACGCCAGGCCGATGCTCTACCACTGAGCCAACCAGCCAGGGCCACAGTTTGTTTTTAATAACAGAAAATATTATAGGCAATTGAGGTTCAGTGATAATGAGGACCTTTATGTAGCCTGGCATGCAGCCATTGTTTTGTCCATGAAGACTGGTGAAAATCGCATGTCAGTAATATGGTAACTGGCATGTAGGAGTCAAAACATGGATAATATAAGTACAGTTTTTTAAATGCCAGAAATTCACTAGATGAACATAACACATTCTTTTTTCTAAGAAAATAACCTTCGACAAAGACACCTGCAAAGACACCTCATACTAAGTAAAAAAGGACTGACAGGTATTAGAACTGCCTGGCTACTTAGATGCTCCAGAACCCAAACTCTGAATACTCTCAATAGAATACTCTTTTTAAGGGTTGCTATGGAGAGGTGCAATAGATGGATGAGAGTCCTACTTGCTGAAATTCTACTTTTTATTTTCAATTTTAATGCTTGCCCTGCTTTGAACATTGAGTATAAAAAAAAATTGACTCCCATCTCATGTATCGCCTGTTCCTTTGTGTCTCTTGATAAAAATAAATTTTTAAGGTAAATACACCTATTGTCTTGATTTTAAAAAATACGTATGTTTGGGCCATTTTTGCTTTCAATCATCTAGTTTTGATAGTCCTGTCCATCATTTAAGTAAAAGTGGGAGAAGTCATAACAGCAAACATTTCTACAGTGCTTATTATATGCCAAATATAATTTAAGGGGCTTATAATACCCTTAATTCATATGGCCAGTCTTTCTATAACCCACTGAAGCAGGGGCTTTAGTGTCCCCAAGATATAGTTGAGGGAACAGGCAAGAGGTTAAGTAACTTGCCTTGGGTCACTCACATAGCTCAGATTGTCAAGTCCAAGCGAATGTCACAGAGCCACTCACTGTGCACAGCAATGGGTCCTCACATTTCAGAGGATAGTAATGTCTCAAAGGAAATGAGACTAGAAATCACATTAAGGTCTTAGAGAAAATGAGAGTCTAGAAATTGAACTTGGCTCTGGAAAAATAAGCGATGAGCATGTTGCATTTCCATCTCATTTACTTATGACCTGAACCTATGGCCAGTGGGAGGGAGAAGCAGACACCATGTGCCACCAAGGAGTGAAAGATCTCTCCTGCAGTGGCACTTTCGAGTTTAAAGTAACAAATTCCCCAAGGTTGCTATGGTCAGTCTCTGTAACCACTGGAGTGGCTTCCAGTAGTTTTGTCTGTTGGGACATGACTGTTGTCCTTTTATACCTGCTGTTTGTTATTTAGTGACATAACCTATAAAAGTGTAACTGCTGACATTTTTTGCTACTGAGAATTTCGATATGGTAACTAGCTCTTAGCTTACAATGTTATTGGCTGTGAGGTAACAGGTAACAAAATCTTTATCATTAAGAAGACTCCATTGTTATTCTTTTCTAAGAATGCATGCTTTGCCATCCTGATATGAAATTGTAATTTTTATTTTGTGTGCAGGAATTTTTGTTATATGTGCCCTTTCTCTGGATTAAAAAAAAAGCAGATCAATAGAATATATTCTTGAGGTTTTAGGGAATATGTTACAATGAAATGACATTGTGAGTTTGTTTAATAAGCTCTGAGGAAAACACCCAGAGAAAATTGAGCGTGTTGGGTTTCCCCAAATAGAAAGTTGTGAAACATATCACCACTGTCCTCTAGGTGGCGTGATTTAGGCTTTCTGGGAATTAACAGACAAGTCTTTCCCCCACATCCCAGATGAGTGACTAGTTTCTGAACAATCAGTACAATTGTGGCATTGACTCAATATGTTACAACTGGCCGAATAGGCAGATTGATCTTATAATAGCCTGTTGTTTAAGGGCCTTAATTAACTTAACATCGCAGACCTCTTAAACAAACAAAAAAAAACTTATCTGTGATAACCAGACATTCAAAATCACTTCTGCATAGTGCTGAAGTCTTTTGGGTCATAGCACACACCCATTTTTAGTTTTATGTCTGGTTTATAGTAAAGAGCTTGCCCTTGGCTGGGAACTGTAAAGATAATTGTTCTTGTACTTAAAAGGACACATAGGTATAACTGAAATAATCTAAAAAATATAAAACAAATCGGGATCTGGATCACAAAAGTTTTCAAGATAACAGGAAATACAGCCCTTTCAACTGGGTGAAGTCAACTTCTCAGGTGCTCCTGGTGCTGTGCCGACTTGACTGTTTATTAAAACAGAAAAGATCAACATGTGAGAAGTCAATATTGGGGGACTCCTAAGCGCAACGTGCCAAACAGAAGACATTCCATTCTATTTTTCTGCTCACGAAAACGGGAAAGGAAACAGAATTCGTTGTTGGATTCTTAATCTAGCGTCCGTTTTCCAGCCCTTAAAAACGTTCTGGCTGTCCACAGAGTACATGGAATGCTTCTTCATCCTCAGTCAACATCGTCCTGATCCTCTCTCTTTCCATGTGGGAGATTGGCTTTCGCAGAGCTCTAAAGAATCTTGGCCAAGCCTCTCGCAGGGGCTTCCATTTTGGGGTGGTGGGTTCTTATATAGATGCTAGAATTGTACAATAAGCCTTTTCAAATTAGAGTTTTGATAGTGATTATTTGAATCTGCAGCCTGGGCAAAGACAGAAAAAAAATAAGTCTGGAAAACAGGCAAAATATAACCAAGAAAAGGTGAAAGTCTGACACATTTTACAGATTCAGATTTTAAACTGAGTGACTATGAGGGACAGTTCTGGGTCACCCCTGTTGTCCTGATGTGTCATTTTCCCTTCAGTATTGGAGGTGCTCAGGTTTGTGGGACCTATTCTGTGGCACCCTAGTTATAAGAAGTTTTCTTTCCTAAGACTTAAAGCAAACATCAGGAATGCCCCTGGCTCTTAGTCTCTGGTTTTACAAATCAACCCATAGAGCTTTGCTTTTTAAAGTATTTATTAAAGCATACAGGCTGCTTTTTGACATACTTATATACTTAGTTTTTTTTTCTAGCATAAACTACCTCCATGCTATTTTTTTCCATGGAGAAACTATTGCCTGTTGATTTTTATTTTGTTTTCATTTTTTTAATTGCAGAATAATGGAAGCAGCTGAAAGTCAAGGTTGTCTGAAATATAGGTCAGTCACTTTGTTAACGGCAATCAATGTACACGTTGGAATTTTACACGATCTATAAAGCCCACTGAAATGATGACACAAATTTACATAAAGATGATCTAGCTTAAAAGAAAACTTCCACTTTATGTTGTCAGACTACTTATTTTAATGTCATAGCTATTTTAATTGTGAATGTTTTTTCTCTACCATTTTGCTATTTCTTTCCCTTCTTCAATTTTATTTTTATTTTTACCTCGTGCATTCTTCTTTCTCTCCCTTTATCCCCCATAACCTCATCTGGCTCTTGCTTTGTGAGCTGTGTCTGCGGACTCTGGTGGTCAGCTGAGTAAAGGCAGAGTGAGATTCTGTAAAGGAGAGTGAGTGGCAAACCCTGCCTTGCTCAGAAGGAAAGTTCTTATGAACACTGGTATTTTATTGAGCTTGCATCCCTGTTACAGTGTTTGACAACTGTCCCCATAATGATTCAGTCACTAAAGCTGTCTTGAGTGGGTGAATTGGACCAGGGATGAGAAATCAGAGGCTGCAGCTGATTTCAGGAGGCCCCGGGGTTAACAAAGCCCAGGCCACCAGAGATGCTCCCCAGAGATAGACTTCCATCTGAAATGTAGAGACCTGTAGAGACATAGGACCCAACAGCCACAACAAACATTCCGTCAGTTAATCACAGCTCCAAAGGGTGAGATAAATGTTCCCACGGGGTCTCAATCAAGGGTGGGGAGTGACCAGGTTTCTAGAACCTCCAAACCTCGAGACCTCTGCTTTTTCCTCTGGTCTGCTCTCTAAACCCCTCCCCTGCCTGCCCATTGTCCCCACCTTTCTCCTTGTCACTTCTAAGATTAACCTATAGATACAGAATGGGAATAATAACTGGCCCACTTTTCCTTGGATGGACCACTCACCTTGCCATGTCATTGTTCCGAGAGCAGAAACTCGTCTCTCAGCAGAAATGCATATACAGAATGTGAGATTAAAAAAAATAATCATTACAGAACAAACATTGTTTTTCAGTTGTATCAGATATCACATGATAAGTGAGGACTTAAAAGGCTTCTGGCATATTTTCACACTAGAGGGTTATGTTGTGTTTACCAAGTGTCACGATTTAGAGGAAAATGTAAAAAATGGCAGTGGGTCCATAGGGCTCTTTTCGTCCAGCTCCTGGTGTCAAACGCTTGGCCCCGTGGAAGGCTCTCAGCCTCGTTCTAAATGAAGTTCTTCTTTCACCAGCATTAGGAAGGACCTGTCGGATCATAAACCCTTGCTTAGGATCCATGGGAATAAGGCCCCGGGACAGAGATGAGCAGTTGGTTTCATAGCAAACATTTGTTTAGCGCCTCTCAAGAATTCTACATGACTGCAGAGAACAGGACCCATTAATGAGCCAATGAGGGCCGGGGGTTGGAACAGCTGCACCCTGTGCTGCTCTGATCGGGCAGCACGGAATTCCATGTGCGGGTGTAAAATACTCAAGAGACCTTGATCTTGAATTTGGACATAACTGGACTAGGCAGTCAGAGCTCCAGCATGAAAGTATATTTTCTTGAACTTTCTCCCTCCAATCCTGGGGAACAAATTCCATAATTTTTTTTTAATGTATAGAGGAACTAAATGACCTCATACTTACAGAAACTGCTCAGACGTATAACCTTGATGCCAGTGCTCATTGGCATCTTCCCCGGCTTCTCTGTCCTAACTCTCTCTCTCTGGGAGAGTGGAGGCCACATGCTTTATTGCACATCTCGGACAAAGACAAAGAAGTCAGGATGTAAGGAAATGTTAAGGAGCATTTCATGAGCCCAGATGAGGTGCCAGGCTATGCTCAAGGTGCTCTCGGCACCTTTAGTCCTCACCAGAATCTTACATTGTTGGTACTGGGGGTCATGCCCATTTCACAGGTGAGGAAGGTAACTCGAAGGGCCTGTGCGACTTGGCCAGGATCACAAAAAATTCAAAGTAGCCTCTTATGAATAGACCAGGAGTCTAAGGGGTTGTAAAGTGAGCAGTGAGTGTTCAACAAGTGTCAAGGACATAGTGTGTATGTTGATACCCAGAAGGGGAGGGGGCAGCCGGAAGAATTTATGGCCCTGTTTGTTTCCTAGAAGTGCTGTAGACAGACTTTCGGTGCCTCTGTGCACACTCTAATCTGAATTAACGTAACCTCAGGTGTATCTGTGTCTGCACCACGAAGATGGTCTTTCTGGTGTGAGGGGAGGCTGAACTGATGTCATTCGCATTGAGACCAATTGTAAGAAAGGTCACTCTTTCTTTCATTGTGCACCGCTAGATTATTGATTCACTTCTCAAACGGAACGCCAAGGGTGACAACTTCATGAAGTTCTTAGCCACACTGGAGTGTATTTTGCTTTGGCTATTGGAGCGCTGGTTGGTTGTCTACCTCCTTTTGAGTCTCTCCCATTTGAAACTGGCCTCAAAGAAAGGCACCCACCCATGCCAATGTGGACATACGTCACTTTCAGAATTATTCACAAGTGGGTTGGGACAATTCCTTTATTCCAGAGTTTCCCGATGTGTATTCATGGGGGGGGGGGAGGGCTTAATGTTCTAGTGAGTTTGGGATATGCTGACTTAAAAGAGTTCAGTGGCCTTCCTTTCTGAAGAATTCTCAGAGACGCTAATATCACGGTGGGGACTGAATCGTGACAAAGTACCCAGGTCTTCCAAACTTATGTCACCATCAAATCCATGTCTGTAAGACATATTTCAGTACCAGTGTGTCTTCGAAGTGGCTAGGAACCGAGGCAACGAATCCTGATAGCAAAATCCCACTCTGCCACTTGTTATGGTCTCGAACGAGTACTTAACCTCCCTGTACCGCTGTCTCCTCAGCTGCAAAATAACCAATTGTATATAATTTACAGAGTTGTTGTGAAGATAGAATGACCATATACATCTATCTCACTAAGTGTAACGTGTTAGCTATTGTTATTATAAATATTCAGCCCTCAGTTTACTAATAATGTTAGGCCCCATCTACATGCAAAGTGTAAATTTTGGAAGTTAGAGAAGGTTCCTTGTCACCTTCCTATAATAAAAGGAACACTTCACTAGGGGATGATATAGAGGCTTTGAGTTTGGGAGGAAATGCAACAGAATTTATAGTTTACATCATCTGTCCAGTCAGTATGGCCACAGTGGGGATGAAATGCCAATGCTGACTCTGAGGGACTAAGGGTGGACTAACGGGGGAAACTCAGCAATGGGGAAGGAGCTCCCCTTGTAGGCATCTGATTTGGACTCGGTTGAAAGAGAAAACTTAAAACGTCGAGTCATGTCTAATGAATAACAGTAGACATCAAACACTTAACATTCCAGCTTCGTGGAGGTATGTTCTGGAAAGGATGAAGCTGGTGGGAGCTTCTAGCTGGAGAAGAGAGGGGAAAGAAAGTATCAAATGTGGCTCAGGTAGCAAATGAAGGAGATAGCCATTCATCCCAACAGTGAAATAAACAAATGTGCTTCATTCTCTGGGTAATTAAAAAAAAAAACAAAGATTGAAGTCTGTTTTGAGCAGTTCAGTTAAAGGGAGGGGGAGAGTGTGAGAAACTATAATTATGCTTCAGGATACAGGCATGAGTGTTAGGGAATAGCAGAAACTGATTCCACTGAAAAGGGAGGAGGTGACTCAGGTGGGAAGGCATGTCTCCCGGCTGGTCTGGCCCAGAGTAAACTGATGCTCATTTGTGTGTGAGTGTGTTCGCACACACACACACAATACAACAGGAAAGACTTGCATCCTGGAGCAAGAAATTCCATTTGGGAGGCTGTGAGTGAGCCTCACTAAGTCAAAACGGGAGGCCTGATAGGGTGTCCTTAAGCAGAGCGGTCCAAAATGACTATATAAAGTAAATACCGTAAATCACCGTTGTCAGGGCGCACACTCCACCGCCTAGCCCCCCCCCCCCCCCCCCGCCCACACACACCCCCTCGGCTCGGGGAGCTCGTGGTC